>NC_134361.1:197343661-197631161 GCF_048569485.1 Anomaloglossus baeobatrachus
TTTGTCACTTTTTCTTTTTTTTTTTTTTGTCTTCTTTTTTTGAGTTTTTGGCCCAAATGAATCAAGACTGCACATGCGGTTCATGGATTTTGCGCAAAATAAAAAATGCTCCTTATTTTTAGTTTTTAACCCTTTTGCAAATTTTAAGTTCAAATATGGCGCTAAGAAAAAAAAGCACCAAAGAGTTGACAAAAAATTAATGCAATAATGAATAGGATCCCATATCTTTTGTATTGAAGCATCTCATAAGCATCTAATGTGAAGAGAGGGGAGGAGGTGAGCTGTGACATCTACTATCAATGGTGGATCCTGTGTTATCTACTGCATATAGAGGTGTTATCAGTCATTGTACAGGATGGGGAGGAGGTGAGCTGTGATATCACCTATTGTAAATAGTGGATACTGTGTTATCTACTGTATATAGAGGTGTTATCAGTAATTGTACAGGAGGAGGAGGTGAGCTATGATATCACCTATTGTGAATGGTGGATTCGGTGTTATCTACTGTATATAGAGGTGTTATCAGTCATTTTACAGGAGGAGGAGGTGAGCTGTGAATTCCCCTATTGTGATTGCTGGATCCTGTATTATCTACTGTATATTATGTATTATCAGTCATTGTACAGGCAGAGGAGGTGAGCTGTGACATCACCTATTTTAATTGGTAGATCCTGTTATCTGCTGTATATAGAGGTGTTATCAGTCATTGTACAAGAGGAGGAGAAGATGAGCTGTGACATCTCTTGTGAATGGTGTATCCTGTGTTATCTGCTATATATAGAGGTGTTATCAGTCATTGTACAGGAGGGTAGAATGTGAGCTGTGACATCACCTATTGTGAAAGGTGGATCCTGTGTTATCTATTGTATATAGAGGTGTTATCAGTCATTATACAAGAAGGGGAGAATGTGAGCTGTGACTTCACCTATTGTGAATAGTGGATTCTGTGTTATTTACTGTATATAGAGGTGTTATCAGTCAATGTACAGGAGGATGAGGTGAGCTGTGACATCACCTAGTGTGAATGGTGGATCCTGTATTATGTGCGGTATATGGAGGTGTTTATCAGAGTCGTTGTACAGGAGAGGGAGGAGGTGAGCTGTAGCATCATGTATTGTGAATGGTAGATTCTGTATATAGAGGTGTTATCAGCCATTGTACAGAAGGAAGACGTGAGCTGTGACATCCTCTATTGTGAATGGTGCATCTTGTGTTATCTACTGTATATAGAGGTATTATAAGTCATTGTACAGGAGGAGGTGCGCTGTGACATCCCCTATTGTGAATGGTGGATGCTGTGTTATCTACTGTATATAGAGGCGTTATCAGTCATTGTACAGGAGGAGGTGGGCTGTGACATCATCTGTTGAAATTGATGGATCCTGTGTGGTCTATTGTATATAGAAATGCTATTATCAGTCATTGTACAGGAGGAGGTGGAGGTGAGTTGTGACTTCAGCTATTGTGAATGGTGAATTGTCTGTTATCTACTGTAGATAGAGGTGTCCATTGTACAGGAGGAGGAGGTGAGCTGTGACATCACCTATTGTGAATGGTGGATCCTGTGTTATCTACTGTATAAAGAGGTGTTATTAGTCATTGTACAGGAGGAGGAGGTGTGCTGTGACATCATCTGTTGAGATTGATGGATCCTGGTGTCTATTGTATATAGAGATGTTATTATCAATCATTGAACAGGAGGAAGGGGAGGTGAGCTGTAACATCAACTATTGTGAATGGTGGATTGTCTGTTAGCTACTATATATAGAGGTGTTACCAGCCATTGTACCGGAGGAGGAGGAGGTGAGCTGTGACATCACCTATTTTGATTGGTAGATCCTGTGTTATCAGCTGTGTATAGAGGTGATTTCACTTATTCTAATCCTTCTGATGATAATGAGACTGCTGAAAAGGCTTTTGTAAAGAACAGGAAGAACAAGTCTACAATAGCCTTCCTAGCTATAGTCTCTTGATTGACAGGAGAGCTGTGACTTCTATCACTAAGTGGCAGTGACTTGTGACTGTGCTTCGCTCTTGTATGTTGATGGTCAATGACAGTATTCCGCTTTATTTTATTTTTTTCAATGCAACTTTATTGAGCAGCCAAGAAAACTTTCATCTACATGAATTTTATATTAGAAGTATGACATTGGCTCTATAAGTATCACCATGTACAATGCTATTTCATCAGATTGCACTTTTCATGCTGAAGATAAAAATTTAGATGCCTTTTCTTTATATCTGTATTTTTTATTATTTTATTTCTATACTCAAACTTGAATAATAAACACAAACGCCAGAAAAATAATAAAATTCTCATATTTTCATTTATTTTTGGCCAGTTTTTCCCTTTTTTCTTTCTGATTTTTGTTGTAATCAGCCCTACGGTTCCAGAGATATGAACCTTTTTATTTAGTGCCAATTTCATAGGATTTACCAAATGGGTGTGCTCACAGGATCCTCAGGGGCGTGTCTTTAGGCTCTTCTGAGCCACGCCCCCTTGTAAAGACCATTAACAATTGGCAGTGAATTAAAAGGCCCATATCTCTGCAACCGTATGGCGGATTTTTAAAAAACAAAAAATGTGATAATCAGGGGAGCGTCAGGAATAAAATATGAGCAAAAACGTGACACTTTTGAACTGATAACAGGTCCTGATTTTAGCTTTCAAAGCATTGGTGAGGATGCTCGTGTACCTCTACTATGACCATATGTCAAGATATAGTCCGTGCACCACCCTAAATGTTTATTCTTACTTGGTACAGCCCTCCACACAGGCTGTAAAACTTGCAATAAGTTCCAAATAGTCCAAGGCACCAAAGGTCCTCCTGTATGGAAAAATGTTTATTGAGCACAGTGCATACATGAGAGATATACTGAAAAAAGTGCAACGTTTCGGCCACACAGGGCCTTTATCAAGCCATTCAAAAAGTGTACTGCTTGATAAAGGCCCTGCGTGGCTGAAACGTTGCACTTTTTTTCTGCGTATCTCAGGTGTGTGTGTACTGTGCTCAATAAACACAATTAACCCAGCCCAATTAATAAACCAGAGACTGAAGCTGCAATCTGTGCAGCTACCTTTGCATAGGTTCAAGCTAAAAGTGTAAGCACAGGGCGCTGGGGCTTTCGGAGCCGGTGGTGCTCCATTCAGTACCCACCTGGTAGCGGATTCACACATCCATATGTCATGGTCCATAATGTACTGGACCGGCCGCGGATCTCCCAACCCAACCTTGCCCGCCTTATATATGTCTACAAAGTGGCCGAGTCCGTGCTGGTTCGTGCAGTGCAGACGTTGACCCTCAGACGTATGAATACAGCATCAGGCCTCACCCTGTGCCTTAAATTAAATCCTTTTGCACAATTCAACAATTGCCATGAAAGTAATGTAAAGAAAGATATAATAATCATGCACATATCTCATAATACACAACTTTAATGTTACAGCACCAGACAAGCACCAAGTATTACACACATGCAGAGTTACAGAGTTACTGGCTGTAGCGACATGCCTAAAAGATCCTAAATGGGGCTGCGGGTTATGTTGGACCTCTCCCTTGGGTATAGCGGTAATAGATAGTGAGAAGAGAGCACTACCATTCGCAGGCGCTCGATATTCGTAACTAGCGATGCGTGAGCACCACCATGCTCGAGTGCTCAGTACTCGTAACTAGTGATGAGCGGACACTACCATGCTCAGGTGCTCAGTACTCGTAACTAGTGATGAGCGGGCACTACCATGCTCAAGTGCTCAGTACTCGTAACTAGTGATGAGCGGGCACTACCATGCTCAGGTGCTCAGTACTCGTAACTAGTGATGAGCGGGCACTACCATGCTCAGGTGCTCAGTACTCGTAACTAGTGATGAGCGGGCACTACCATGCTCAGGTGCTCAGTACTCGTAACTAGTGATGAGCGGGCACTACCATGCTCAGGTGCTCAGTACTCGTAACTAGTGATGAGCGGGCACTACCATGCTCAAGTACTCAGTACTCGTAACTAGTGATGAGCGGGCACTACCATGCTCAAGTGCTCAGTACTCGTAACTAGTGATGAGCGGGCACTACCATGCTCGGGTGCTCACTACTCATAACTAGTGATGAGTGAGCCCATCCGAGCGTCCGACTGCTTGTTCCGAGTACCGAGCATGGTAGTGCTTGCTCATCACTAGTTACGAGTACAGACCATGCAAGCATGGTAGTGCTCCCTCATCACTACTTCTTAGTCCCGAGCACTCGATCATGGTAGTGTCCACTCATCACTAGTTACCAGTATCGAGCACCCGAGCATGGTAGTGCTCGCTCATCACTAGTTCTTAGTCCCGAGCACCCGAGCATGGTAGTGCCCGCTCATCACTAGTTACCAGTATCGAGCACCCGAGCATGGTAGTGCTCGCTCATCACTAGTTCTTAGTCCCGAGCATGGTAGTGCCCGCTCATCACTAGTTACGAGTAGAGAGCACACGAGCATGGTAGTGCCCGCTCATCACTAGTTATGAGTACAGAGCACCCAAGCATGGTAGTGCCTGCTCATAACTGGATCAGAGAACACGTGCATGGTAGTTTTGAAGGACATTTTTAAGACTCCTTAAAGGAGTTTTCCCGGTTCAGAATATTAGGTCTATGTGGGTCCAACCGATCATGCCGTTTACCGAGCGCTGCAGCCTCTTTTTACCTTTCCGCTGCTCTGCTTAGTAATGCTATAGGGTCCCATTGACTTCAATGGACTAAAATTTAAATTTTCAACACAGCCGCTACTCAGTAAATGGTATGAAAGTAAACAGAGAAGCTGTATCGCTTCTTCGAGAGTGAGACCCCCACCGATCTGATATTAAAGACCTTTCCTACACATAAGCCATGCATACTGTGATCCTAGCAAACCCTTTTAAGAGATAGGAATATTTTCAGCATGTCGCACAAAGCCTTGCACCCATTGAAGTTTGAAAACATTAAGATAATCCGATATGTTCAATATGGTAGTTATTAAAACCTTGGTGAAAAGTAAAGATAAGTTCCTGACTTGTCCTCTCCTGTCACAAGTTGTATGGCTGCCATTACTTCTGTGTAAGTATGGAAAAGACAAAAATGAGGACCCAACACTCCTAACCCCTTGGATAAGGGGCCCGGGCACCCCAACCAATTTTCAGGACTTGTGAGCTACCATTACAGCCTGAGTGGGCTCCTTCTCACATGGGCCACCTCTGTGGAGACCTTGATTAAGCCATTACCCATACACATTAGACATGTATGACCTATTCTGAGGATGGTAGAGTGAAGCTAAAAGATTGGCAAAACCTTGGTCCGGCATCCATACTGGTACTCCATGTCAGCTGGATAAGGGGTAGGTCCTATTCTGAGGATGGTAGAGTTGAGCTAAAAGATTGGAAAGACCCTGGTCGGCATCCATACTGGTACTCCATGGCAGCTGGATAAGGGCTAGGGCCTATTCTGAGGATGGTAGAGTTGAGCTAAAAGATTGGAAAGACCCTGGTCCGGCATCCATATTGGTACTCCATGGATGGCAGCTGGATAAGGGCTATGGCCTATTCTGAGGATGGCAGAGTTGAGCTAGAAGACTGGCAGGACCCTGGTCCGGCATCCATATTGGTACTCCATGACAGCTGGATAAGGGCTAGGACCTATTCTGGGGATGGTAGAGTTGAGCTAACAGATTGACTGGAACCTGGTCTGGATCCATGTTGGTGTCCATGGCGGTTGGATAAGGGCTAGGACCTATTCTGAGGATGGTAGAGTTGAGCTAACAGATTGACTGGAACCTGGTCTGGATCCATGTTGGTATCCATGGCGGTTGGATAAGGGCTATGGCCTATTCTGAGGATGGCCGAGTTGAGCTAATAGATTGGCAAGACCCTGGTCCGGCATACATATTGGTACTCCATGGCAGCTTGATAAAGGCAATGTGAACTTCCTCAGCCTCCTTCTTGGGCACATATTAAGACCCCAAAGCCTTATACTCACAAGAAGGACCCGATACTTGCAGTTGAGGGTTGGCTGAGAAGGTTCACACTGCCCTGGTCCAGCTGCCAAAGAGTAATGACTTGGATGGTCCTAACAATCATTTTGGTCAACTCAGTGGATGGGTAATAAATGTTCTACTCTATAGTCCTTTCAGGACATGACAGTAGAGGACAATTCAGGGACATATTTACCCCACCCTTGGATTTTTTTTTGGCAGGCTTATTCTTTCACCTGTCCATTGCTACTTGTCTCTTGCATAACTTGTTCTGATGTTTGTTCCCCTTCAGTAGGTTCTATATTAACTGTGGTGTCATCTGGACTCCTGGGAAGGCGATGCCTCTTTACAAGTTCAGCTGCATATATGTCCTTAAGATTGTCCATGATTCTTCTCTGTGGTGCAGGCCTTGGTGGTGAGGCGAGAAGGTCATACAAGCTGTTCACAATGTGGTCCTTGTCTTCTTCTGCACCTGCCTGAACGCTCAGTGGTCTGTTCACTGTTAATGGGCGCTTTCCATAAGCCATTCTTCCTTCGCTCCCTCCAAAATTTTCATCTTCCCTTTTGTGAGCCAGTAACCTTTTGCTCAAGCCCAGCTCCTCCAATGTTGGCCATCGGTCTTGCTCTCCTGAATCGAAATCTAAAAAATTAAGATAGAATCATCACATCTTGAATTGATCAACTTAGTCATCGCCATTAGTAGTACCATGACCAGTCATAAATTACAAATATTATCAATTCTCTTGAATTTCTACTTTCTTCTGTTCTGTGCCTGATGAAAGACCAAGTAATCATTAGAAAAGGATCTGTCACTTGCTCAAAAAATTAAATTGCTGAGATCCCCTGATTCTACCACTATTTTCCATTTTGCACTGCGTTGCTCCATTGCAGGGATATTCACATTTGTTGATTTTGGAGTGCAGTATGTGAAATCTCTACTTGGTGTTTCTTCAGAGTCTTCCTAGGGGCATGTGCTTTCACCCATCCCTTCCAAATTCTGCCAATCCCAGCTCAGCAGCTCATCTAGCAACTGAGCTGTGATTGGCAGCGTCTGGGAGGTATGGGACAAAGTGCACGCCCCCAGAGAAGACTCTGAGGAAAGAGAGCAGTAGTTTTAACAATGAAGCCACATCTTTAAACACACCTAAGATAGACCTTTACACATCTACTGATGACAAATTAAGTTGATCGGCACATCAAAAAATAGATAGAATCTTCAAATTTTATTCCATAATTATCAAACAATTAAATCCACTCGTTACTGGTGGTTTACCTGGGTACTGAGGCTCTTCATCTCGTTCATGCATGACCAATCGGTCAGCCATTGGAAGAGTGTTCCCCAAAACGTTCACACCATGGGACAAATCCAGTCCATTGAAAGTCAAGGCGACCAGCAGCAGAACCGAGCTTGACATCAACAAGGTCCTCATCCTGGAATATCTGTATGGAAGAAAAAGCTCCATTGTAGTATATAATTGGCAATTGATACCATAGACATTATTATTATTTTTTATTTTAGCACATTTTTTCCATGGAGCTTTACAAGGGAAAAGGAGTATACATAATAAAAACAAGTACAATAATCATGAATAATACAAAGGGACAGGAGAAGAGAGAATCCAGCCCCCGAGGGCTCACAGTCTTCAGGGGATGGGTGAGGATACAGTAGGTGAAGGTAGAGCTGGTCGTGTAGGTGTATATTAGACTGAGAGTTATGGCAGGTTGTAGACTTGTCGGAAGTGGTGGGTCTTCAGGTTCCTTTTGAAGGTTTCCACGGTAGGCAAGAGTCTGATATGTTGGGGCAGAAAGTTCCAGAATATGGGAGAGGCACGGGAAAAATCTTGTATACGATTGTGGGAAGAGGGGAGAAGAGAAGGAGACCTTGTGAGGATCGGGGGTAATATGCAGGTAAGTACCGGGAGACTAGGTAACAGATGTGTGGAGGAGACAGGTTGTGATTGACTTTGTAGGTCATGGTTAAGGTTTTGAACTGGAGTCTTTGGGCAATGGGAAGCCAGTGAAGGGATTGGCAGAAAGGAGAGGCTGGGGAATAGCAGGGGTAGAGGTAGATTAATCGGGTAGCAGAGTTTAGGATAGATTGAAGGGGTGCAAGAGTATTAGAAGGGAGGCCACAGAGCAGGGAATTGCAGTAGTCGAGGCGGGAGATGATGAGGGCATGCATACTAATTTTGAAGAATCTTGGTTAAGGAATGTGCGGATCCAGGAAATATTTTTAGTTAATATCGGCAGAAGGTGGAAAGGATTTGGAGCGAGCTCGTAGGACTGGTGAAAGTGAGCAGCCAATGACTATGATGGATAGGTCTGTTGGGAGGGTTGAGTGAGATTAGGGAAATCTGATTAAATCTGTTTTGTCCACGTTAAGTTTTGGAAATCGAGTGGAGAAAAAGGATGAAATAGCAGATAGACATTGTGGGATTTTTGTTAGTAAGGATGGGATATCAGGTCCACAGAGATAGATCTGTGTATCTTCAGTGTAGAGATGATACTGAAATCTGTAGGCCTCTGTGCTGTACCCCAAGCCGAAAGTGGAGATGGAAAAGAGGAGGGGTCCAAGAACAGAATCTTGGGGGACACCGACAGATAGTGTGCAAGATGAGGAGGTGGACTGAGAGTGGGAAACGTTGAATGTCCTGTCGGTTAGGTATGAAGAGATCGAAGATAGAGCCAAGTCTGTGATGCCAAGAGATGAGAGAATTTGTAGTATAAGGAAATCGTCCACTGTGTTGAAGGCAGAGGACAGGTCCAGAAGGAGGAGGACAGAGTAGTGTCACGTGGCTTTGGCGCTTAGTAGGTCATTGGTGACTTTAGTTAGGGCAGTTTCAGTGGAGTGAAGCGGTCAGAAGCCAGATTGTAACTGGTCAAAGAGCGAGGTAAGACGACAATTCAAGATGGACATGCTGTTCTAGTAGTTTTGAGGCATAGGGGAGAAGTAATATGGCGTGATAGCTAGACACAGAGGATGGGTCAAGTGAATTGAGGATGAGTGATCAAGGCATGATTAAAGCATGAGGGGAAGACACAAGTTGATAGTAATAGGTTGAAGAGATGGGTTAGGGTTGGGATGAAGACTGTGATGAGGTTAATGATGAGGTGGGACAAGATTGGGTCAAGTGCACAGGTGTGAGATGTGATATGGAGAGTAGAGTTGGAGTGGCATGGCATGGTTGGAGTACCTCCAAATTAGGTTTTCTCTGTTGGAAGGTCGTAGGCGTGGGATTTTTACTGCCAAGCCAATGCAGTTTGAACAGCTCTTTTTATTAGAGGACCCCATGAGACATCTTCTCTTCCTGATTTACTGCTTTTTGACTAAAGAAATAGATAATCGAAGCCTTAACTATATAGAGAAATGGAAGAAACAGCTGAGGTTATCCATTCCTTCATTTTCACTCATAAATTTTCCACTACCTGTGCCGCTCAGGAGAAAAATTTCAAGATACCCGGTGGTATAAATGTCCCAATACATCCATGCAATATTTCCAGAGGTCTCTGATACATGTTGAAGGTGTGGGGGAGAGAGAGGAACAATGCTGCATATCTGGTGGGACTGTCCTATCATATGGCCATTCTGGCAGTCCGTCTTTTTAGCTAACAACAAAATTAGCAGGGAAGATTTGGTGGGCTTTCCCCATATGGCCCTACTTTCGATCCTCCCCGAATCAATCAAATCACAGAGATTGGGCCTGCTTAGATATTGTCTCACGGCTACTCATATGGTGATCCCTAGATATTGGAGATCCCCCCAGGGTGCCAACCATGGAGGAATGGTTTGTGGAGATGTCCAGCATCCACAAAATGGAGACACTAACGGCAGAATCCAATGACTCAGTTGAAAAGTTCTTAAAGATCTGGACCCCCTGGATTCTATTTCTTGACTCCCTTTCACGTCAGACCATCCTTGGAAGGCCATAATCAGACCATAATGCATGGAATGCTTAGAGAAGGCTCTCTTTAGAGACCCCACCGCTGTGGATACCGTTCTTCCCCCTCCCCCTCTCCTTCCCTTTCGCTTTCTCTTGGTAATTCCTCTATTCTTTTGCTTTCACTTCTATTCTCTATGTTTCAGCTATACTCTCCTGTAGTTTGCCTTGTCTCGCTAGAGGCCCCAACTGTCGGGGACTTCTTATGGTTTGGGTTACGGTACTGTGCTCTTTGGTAATTCAGTTGTTGTTCTTATTGGCTCAGCTGCACAATGTGTTTGTATGTTTTGATTTTGCTTTCTGTGAAACCTTGACTTTAACTTTTATAAAAAGAGATTACCGTATTTTCCGGCGTATAAGACGACCCCCAACTTTTCCAGTTAAAATATAGAGTTTGGGATATACTATATGTAATTGAGTATAAGCCGACCCATGTAATGTGCCCATTGTTTAGTAACGACCCCTGCAGTAATGTGCCCATTGTTTAGTAATGTCCTGCAGTAATGAGCCCATTGTTTAGTAATGTCCCCTGCAGTAATGAGCCCACTATTTAGTAATGTGCCCATCCTTGCCCCCCCTTGTAGTAATGTGGCCATTGTTTAGTAATACCCTCCTACCGGTCCCCTTCTTGTCCCCTATTATGCCGTTGTTTACACTCAATGAACATTATTCTCACCTGTCCTCCGTTCCAGCAGTGACCTCAGCTGCTTCTTGTAGACCGGAAGGCACATAGACCCCTCCGCGATATCGTCCTGTACACGGGGCTGCTGTTTGCCGTCATGGCTTTACTGCAGTTGAATGCTTTGTGGTGCCGTAAAGCACTCAACTGCAGTAAAGCTCTGACAGCAGCGGCCCTGTGTATGGGACGCGATCATGGAGGAGTGCTTCTTGCAGACCACAGGCCCATAGACCCCTCCATGATCGAGTCCTGTACACGGGGCCGCCGACGCTGCTGTCAGCGTTTTACTGCAGTTGAATACTTTATGGCACTGCAAAGCATTCAACTACAGTAAAGCCATGGCGGCAGCGGCGGTGGCCCCGTGTACAGGACGCTATCGCGGAGAGGTCTATGGGCCTGCGGTCTGCCAGAAAAAGCAAAAGGCACCGCGGGAACGGAGGAGAGGTGAGAATAATGTTTATTGTGTGTTAGAAGGGGACTGGTAGGAGGGCATTACTAAACAATGGACTCATGCAGCACCGTGCACCGCAGCATAAGACGACACCTGGCGTATAAGACGACCCCCGACTTTTGAGAAGATTTTCAGGGGTTAAAAAGTCGTCTTATAAAAAGATAATATGGAGGATAAGATTGACATAGCAAATAATTTAGCTGGAATTATCGAGTTTGTCAGATGACCTAATATCTACAGCCATTTAGTTCAGACCTCGGCTCCGACACCATGAGAAAGTTCATGATAAAGTTCAGTCTGATGTACACGCTCAGAAGTCACTCACAGCGAGCGGCACAGTCATGGACACCCACATGACTTGTCTGATATGACAGCTAATGAATCTGGTGATTTGATACTGTGACAGCTCCCTGAGATTTCTCTGCACCACAGTACCGAGTAGATGTCGTGGTGCTCATCCACCTTGAGTAATAAGATGTGAATTCCCCATTCCGTTCTCAGGCTTGTAACTTGGATTTAAATCAAATCTTTCTCGGGTGAGTGTCCTCACGACAGTAAGAGACGCCGGATATTTCATGTAAGGTGTAAACTTTGGCTGTGAGCATTAGCCCACTTATTGGGGGATCTGCTGGAAGGTCATTACAGGGGCCATCTCAAGAAGTGTCAACTATTTACTGGCTGCTATGTAACTTAGCACCATCATACCTACAAGGAGTTACCAAGATGTGACATCTCTGATCTTCTACAGATCCAAGATACCTAGTGCTGAAACATGTATTTGTGCCAAATGCCAAAATCTCAAACCTGTAATCTCGCTTCAAGTTAGGAGCTGTCCACAGTGCTTCACCTCCTTACATCTGATCCCTCATCTTTCTCCCACCCTACATTCCACAAAGGAGCTAACATCCTCCATAATCCATATCTTCCTCTTACAGGTTGTCTCTTGTGCTGCACCAGTTCTCTGGAATGTGCTTCCCAAATTATTCCTAGTTTTAGGCATGCCCTTTACCTACATCTTTATAGGGATGCTTATAATGTACCCTAATTTGACTTATTTTCTTTTACTCTCCCCCACTTATGACTTTTTTCTCCAGAACTTTTAATTTAACAATCTCTTTCACAATTGTATCACTCTTATGCACTTGACATCAATGCCACAGATACAGTATTGGCTTATTGAATGGTTCATGCAGCTTTGTATATCATAGAGTTGTGCAAGCAAGATTCGAACTACTCTGATCAGGAGTCGAGTTAAGTCTTTAATAATAGAGAATTTCCGGTGCAAAATTAGATAGACCCCGGATTAGGGCAGTGTTCACTTCTGCTCTGGCAACTTGCTGACCACCATCCAGGTCAATACTACTGCTTACTAAGTCTCTCCTGGCATTATAACACCATATGAAGCCTAGTCGCGAGGCTTCAGTCTACACCATGATGTCAGGGGTGCCTAGTAAGTGGCAGAGGAGCCCAGGATGCCGGATTGAGAATTACGAGAGCAGAAGTGAAGACGGCCCTAGTCCCACCCCTATAAAACACTGAACTAGAAGTCGGACTAGGGCAGTGTTCACTTCTGCTCTGACAACCCATTGACCACCATACAAGGCGCTACTCCTGCTTACTAAGCTTCTCGGGACATTATGACTCTATATGAAGCCTAGTTGCGGGGCTTCACTCTACGCCATGATGTCAAAGGGTGCCTAGTAAGTGACAGAGGTGTCCAGGATGTTAGGCAGAGAATTGCCAGAGCAGAAGTGAAGACGGCCCTAGTCCGACTCATATGAAACACTGAACTGGAAGTCGGACTGAGGCAGTGTTCACTTCTGCTCTGACAACTCGCTGACCACCATCCAGGGCGCTACTACTTCTTACTAAACCTCTTGCAATATTATGACACCAGGTGAAGCCTAGTAGCGAGGCTTCATTCTACATCATGATGTCAGGGCTGCCTAATAAGTGGCAGAAATGACCAGAATGCCTGGCAGAGAATTGCCTGAGCAGAAGTGAAGACGGCCCTAGTCCGACTCCTATGAAACACTGAAGTGGAAGTCGGGCTAGGGCAGTGTTCAACTCTGCATCAGCAATTTTAGGCATTAATGATTGGCAGTCTGGCTCTTTTTGGTGAGCTAGATCACTTGGCTCCGCTCACCAAAAAGGACTAGCACTTTTGTATCCCAAATGGATCACGGTTGAAGGGATTATGTTTTCGGCATCCGAACACGTTGATTTTACGATTTTACCCTTAGTGAGAGCCATTGAGAAGCTGAAAGCGGCTCTCACTGGGGTGCCAGTTCCCATCGGTCACTGAAGGATGCTGGCTATTTGTGCAATCGATCACTACTTGGCATTTTGGGCACCTATTAAGCCTCCCGGAACATTATGACACCATGTGAAGCCTAGTCACTAATCTTCACTCAATATCATGACGCCACAGGTGAATAGTAAGTGTCAGAAGTGCCCAAAATGCCAGGCAGAAAATTTCCAGAGCAGCAGTGATCACTGCCATGAGCATGACTGCCACAGAGGACTCACTGGACATCATACCCAGGTAGCTTGAATCTTTTTGCTCATCTCTAGTATCTTACCTAAAGTTTGAATACAAGATGGCTGGACCACTGCGCAAATCAAGCACATTTTCAACCCCAATTTCCTTTTAGATGTGTGATCAGGGTGTCATGTCCCAACCCGCGGGACCGACCCCTACTAGGCAGTGGGGTCGGTACCCCGGACGTGGTTCCGTACGGTCTGCCCATCCCGCTGTTCTTCCTTCCATACAGGGTACTCTCCCGGATCACAGTCCTGGATCCTCCTTCGGCTCTCTGCCTGTGGCCTGCTCCTCCAGAAACATGCATACACTGAACAGATCTTCCAGGACCTTCCTTAGGCGACGCCCGCCGCATCCTGCTGTAATTTAAAGTGCCACTACTCTTTTACCTGGAAGTGCTTCTCAGCCTATTGCAGACGCACTGGATATATAAGGCGGCCTCCCCTTCTGAAAGGTGCCTGAGCAATGTCTTCCTGTCCCTTAGTGTGGCATTTCTTGCTGCCGGGTCCCTGTCCCCTGCCTTGTTGCGTAACTTTGTCCCTGTTTCTAATCTTTGTACCTTGCCTCTACTCAGAGCCGGATGTTCCTGTCTGCTCCTCCAGCCCACACCTGGGTTCCTGCGCTCCACAGAGTCCATACCTGTCCGGCCGTGACCACTCCGCTTCATCCCGCTGGATTGGATCAGGCACCGCCAGAGGAGGTCCTTACCGATTCGACGGTGTTAACAACTTTCCTACTACTGGATCAAGGCCTGGCTCGGTGTTACCATCTACCTCCACTTTTGACCGGACTTCGCTGGTGCTCAGGTCGTACCTGCTGTGCATTACCATTTGGACATACCTATGGGTATTCGGACTAGACTGTACCTGCACTCTGAACTCTACCATAGGACCCTGTGTTGGTTGGCGCTGGTAGTGCTTTAATCATTAAAATCATTTCCTTCCCTCATGCTTTGTCCGAGTCCATCTCTGGGGGTCAGCTGCCACAGTCCTCTGTGGTCCTGTGGGTTCACTACCACGCTCCCCCATGGGTGGCGCAACACAGGACCCTCACTCCTCTTGGCATCACTTGTCACTGTGTAACCTCATACGTCATTTTATGAGATCAGAAAAAGCACTGTTTGCTTCCAGAATTAGCGCCACCTTTGTGCACAGGTGGTGTCCGGTATTGCAGTTCATATTCACTCATTTTAATAATATTCTTAAGAATCATTTGCCTTGCACACATAATCCAAATTCCCGGACATCATCGCAGGAGGAATTGTGCTGCCAGAATTGATTTTCCTCGCCGTTTCTTTGCAGCTGTTGTCACATTGCTTGTATTTCCTTAAGAAGGATGGGATACGTGATCTTTACGAGTTCAGCTGCTTTCACTTTTTCTCTCTCAGAAATATTTGGAAAGGTGTCAGTAAGTACGTATGCAACATACGATACAGAACGAATAGTTAATATATAGATATACAGTTCTATTTTAAGTATGCCTTTTCATTATTTTTTTGTGCTCTCTTGGAAGTTTTACTTAAACCTAAAGGGTATACGAAATATATTCTTAAATAGAAACTTAGACTGAATGAGACGAGTGTACTTATTTTGAAAAGCCACACAAGAATTGCTGTATAATACTGTGTTAAATTTTTTGGATTGACAGATCCTCAGTGTCCCTCCTCCCTTCTGCTGCTGCTGCTGCTGCTCAGTACAAGCTGCAGCTGTCAGTCAGGCTCTGGATGGAGAGGCAGAGATTGCATAGACTTGAACTCATGGTCTCTTAAGTATATCATCAGGTCTATTTTATAAATTTATGCAGTGCGTTTTGTGAAATCTGGCTACTGTCACGCCGGAGCGTACAGACGCTCAGCATGCAGCACAATACAGGGATGACAATGGGGGTGGTATAGAAGGAAGACCCTGGCGATAGAGGGGAGAGATTCACATGAGTCTGTACCCTACACTCCCTAATGTACCTATACAGGTCCTTCCCCCTGTCCCCATCACTTGCTTAGGTCTTCACTTGCCCTGAACTCACCCTGGCTAGTGGGAAGGCCGTAGAAAGCACTAGTCTCACCACTGCAATAATAGAACACAAGGGAAGGGAGACAAACAGAGGTAAA
Organism: Anomaloglossus baeobatrachus; assembly: GCF_048569485.1. Lineage (NCBI taxonomy): Eukaryota > Metazoa > Chordata > Amphibia > Anura > Aromobatidae > Anomaloglossus > Anomaloglossus baeobatrachus. Next base: position 197,359,352 of record NC_134361.1, read on the forward strand.
ATAGACAAAAAAGGAAAACACTCCAAGCTCCTCCATGTCACGTATCCACCGGAGTCCGCCCCTGCGACTTCCGCTTCAGTCACCAGGCGACGCCTTGTTCCCGTGGTGGATAGTGCTGGTGATGAAAGAAGAGTCGGTGCCAGTGACTTTGGTGGATGCAGGCTCCGCTCATCCACTAATCTGGGTTTCCCTGGGATCTGCAGTACCACTGGCTGACTGTAGTTGGCGTGTGTCTTCCAGCTGAAGTTACCATCATTCAGCCTCAGCCAATGGGAAGACACAACACCCTTTTAATTCCCCCTCCTGTCTGCTGACCTCTGCCAGAGATAGTTCTGTTTTTCTGTTACCTGGCTCCCTCGCTGTTTTGCTTAGTGACCCCTGTGTTTGAACTTCTGCTTGTTTTCTGACTACCCTTCTGCCTGCCATTTCTGTACCTTGCCGCCAGTCCCGGATTTGACCTCTGCTTGGTTTCCTGATTACTTCCTTGTCTTCCTGATTCTGTCCCTGTTCTGCAATTCCTGGTTTGACCCTGCCTGACTACTATTCTCATCGGACTGCAGCCTTCCACAGGTAGTGATCACCGGGGCTCTGTGTAATTCCAAATCCCTGTATAGGGGTTAAAGGGTTTCAGGGTTCTCAGGGTCCTGATTGGTGAGTGGCTTCCTCTAGCCAGCCAATTACAGCCAGTCTGAGTCTGTGGTTCCATGCAGGCGTTACACTCCAATGCAGCTAAACACCACAGCTGCAATTGTCACTACTCCCCAGCTTCTTCAAGAGACAGGCTCCTTCCAAAGAATGAGATTCTAATTCTATACCAGGCATCATATGGTAAGACATGTGACTTTTAAAAGCGAAGGGGGGTGATCACAAACAGCTGCACCTGAGATTAAGGTTACAAAGGCTAGCCCTGATGATCATCTGTTCCCGGTGCTAGCAGCGGTCAGATGTGATCAGTTGCAGAACTGCACAGCACAGATTCATCAACCGTATAGTGGCTGAGATCAGGTACTACATATTCATAACTTATTGATTCAAATAGGGGGCTGGATGTGTAGTACCACTATATAGTTGTCGGAGCTGTGCAGCTCCACAACTGATCACATCCGGCCGCTGCCGCCATCGGGAACAGCTGATTGTTGGGGGTGACAGGTGTTGCGCCCCCACCCATTAAATATTGATGACCTCTCCTAAGGATAGGCCATTAATATAAAAGTCCCGGTCAACCCCTTTAAATAGCAGTATACTTTTTTCCATTGCTGACCAATCGTTAATGCTTCACCTTCGTAAACCATGTAACAATATCATTATATGATATTACATTATGGTCCAAGGAAATCAATATTAATCACTTTATCATCTTGAAAAGGTTGTCTGACGTCTAGAAGAATGTTACTGACCCACCGTAATTCCCGAGTTTCCAGTGTTGGCTACCCTGCACCGAAACTGGAAGCGACAATGTCCCGTTCTGAAGCCCCCTGACCGCTAAGGCTTGTGATTAGGTGCACTAGTTATGTGGATAGACCTGGACATCATTGGTTGTGTCCTTCGTCAGTTAGTTGACCGCTGCAGCCAATCAGGTAACCGGAGAACTGGTTGTCCTCTTCTTTCTCAATGGACCTCACCAACCAGTGCACAATAGAGAGGTCAAGTAGGCATCATTTTATTATGGTATAATGTTCTTCTTTATGTATTTTTTAGTTGGACATCACTTTTAAAAAAGTAGAGACCCCACTTTTGCTTTCAGAATAGCCTAATCTATGACTCTGTACAGATTTTATGTGGAATTCGGCACCGTTATTGCTCCATCTTTGCATTTTACATTGTCGTACAGTGCCTCCATAGGCGACAGTCCTAAGGGAACCCCATCTAACCTGCACATGGTCATTCAGGAGACCTTGTACAGATTTTTCATTGCAGCCCAGGAGCTTGTGAAACTACTGTAGCGGACAGAAGGTTGTATATAACAAATTGCTTACTAAGCATTAAGTTGAGGCAACCAATTTATAACCACAGCTGGAACTGAGCTGTAATATGTTACATTCCCAGAAAGTTCCCCGGGGACTTGTGCATTGAGCCTGGATGACAACACAAGAGGATTAATATATATTCCTTCCCCCAGCACAATATTATGGACTTTCTGTTGCATTGGGTAACTGCTCAAAGCCCCCACTCTCTGAGGGGCCCCCAGCATTTTTTAGCACAAACTGGAGTGGTAATACAAGGTCTGTATTAAGACCTTTGGTGACATCACGGTTATGTGACCATGATCTCACCAAAGGTCCTTAACACTGCATGAGTTCAGGTCTGCACATCATGCTGCGCACAGAAACCTAAAGACCCCACTTCCTTTCTTTCAGACATGAATACATTTGAACAGTGTGGCCCCAGAACTGGGGCAGAGGAGATCTCCTCAGCCACCTCAGAAACATGCAGCAGCGTGATGAGGTCAGCATGTTCCTGACATCATCACACTGCCGCCGGTGCCAGGACTGCAGAGGTGGAGAAGACGCGGCGAGCACCAGTAAGCGTTCCATGATGAGCCGAAGATGAGGTGTATTATGGGGCAGTGGGAAACATTCTGGAGCAAATTGGGACATTATGGAGCAATTGGGGAGATTGTTAAAGAGGACATAGTATGTTTTTGTGGTGTGTCTCCCGTATGTTTTTGTAGGTGTTTATATGTATAATATATGTAAAATTCCCTGATGCCTTTTGTATTTTGTTTTGTATTAACTCCCATGTTATGAACCGATAAAACTTTATTTAAATAAACAGTTTTTAAAAAAAGGGGGGCATAGTATAACGAGGAGCGGGGGGGGGACTTTATGCAGAGATGTATTATGTTTGGATGATATAGAAAGGGGAAGTTTGGGGGGGGACATTATGGAAAGTGCCATTTCTGGGGGCTATTTTGGATAGGGCCAGTGTGTGAGAGGAATATTATGGAAAGGGGCAGTGTGGAGGGAGGATATTATGGAGAGGGGCAATGTAGGGGGACAATATTATAGACAGGGGCAATGTGTGGAGGATATTATGGACAGAGGCAATGTGGGGGAAGTTATTATGGACAGGAGCAGTGTATGTGGGGGATATGAGAAGGCAGTATGTGGGGAGATATAGAGAGGGGCATTTTGTGGCCAGAGACATTATGAGAGGGGCAATGTATGGTGGGATATTATGGAGAAGGTCAGTGTGTGAGGGGATACTATGGAGAGGGGCAGTGTATAGGGGCATATTATCGAGAGGGGCAGTGTGTAGGGGCATATTATGGAGAAAGGAAGTGTGTGGGGAAGATATTATGAAGCGGGGCAGTATGTGGAGAGGATAATATGGAAAGGGACAGTGGTTAGGGGGAATATTATGGAGAGGAACAGTGTGTGGGGAGGATATTATCAAGAGGGACGGTGTGGGAAGGATATTATGGAGAGAGGCAGTGTGGGGGGGATATTATGGAGAGGAGTAGTGTGGGGGCAGTATATTATGGAGAGGGGTATTGTGGGGAAGATATTATTGAGAGAGGCAGTGTGTGGGGGATATTATGGAAAAGGGCAGTGTATGGGAGCACATTATGAAGAGAGGCAGTGTTTGGGGGAATTATAGGGAGACAGGTAGTGTGTGGGAGAGAATAATAAGGAGAGAGGCATATTATATAGAGAGGCAGTGTGTGGAGGGATATTTTGTGCAGGAAGCACCATGAGAGGAAATTACTTATTCAGGGGCAAAGCATGGGAGATATTTATATTTCTGTGACAGTATAATGATACTTTTCTTTTTAAGCGCATCGTGTCAAGAAGTGCTGCTGAAGACGAAGAGGAGGGAAATCTGCAGAGAAAATCTGTGGGAGTTAAATCTCTTATAGCATCTGTACTACATGGAGACAAAAGGAACGGGAACAACTGCAATCTGAATGTAAATGTTTGTGATACTGCCTGCGTCTCATCAGTACTATTGTTCCTCTATGGTCTGCAGTTTGATGGTGACTGACAACAAGAACTCCCAGTATCTCCATACCATTGGAAAGGACAGACTGGGAATTGTAGATTCAAATAATACAATTACATATTGAGTTGACCCGACAATACAATTCATCTTTATACTAAGCTTAGTGCTGTATACATGTACTGATGGTGGTTCTGGTGCCATACTCATGTACCCCATCTTTCTTTTTCGGGCGGTACACAAGCGCCGGATAAATTTACTGCCCAAGTTGTATGCTAGTGCCACAGCCTGCTGGGAGTTGTATTATGAATAATAGTAGCCAGTAGCATTAACAAAATCAGGAGCATGCAGGAGGCAGCATATATTGCCATTTTAAGACTCTCTGCTTGCTGTTAGTGAATGGAAACATTGACCATGCGGGCAACACAGTGGCTCAGTGGTTAGCATTGTTGCTTTGCAACACTGGGTCCTGGGTTTACCTGTAGCCAGGGACAATAGGAGTTTGTATATTCTCACATTGATTGTGTGCATTTCTGTTTTGTCCCACACAGATAGGGAATTTAGATTGTGAGCTCCAATGGGGGCAGTGATGATGTCTGTAAAGTGCTGTGGAATTAAAGGAGCTGGGTAAGGAAGTATAATAATAAATATTTACATCTACAGCAGAGAGTTGTATCCATTCTACACTGATACTTTGTAGAAAACATTTTGGCAGGAGATATTTTCTGTGATGTTTCTGATGCAGATTTCAAGGGCATTGCACAGATTGCATTCACTTATAGCAAGTTCACAACTGCGAAAAGTATGAAACTGTCTTCAAGACCACATTCCAATGAACACATTCTTTCCGATGTTTTAGCAATTATAGCATTTACCTGTTTGTGTTTTTTGGTGATGAGTTGCCTGTAAAAAAATTATTCATAAAAACCTAGATAAGTTTTTTTTTATTTTTTTGCTTTGTAGATCAAAATATTAATAAAAGCTTAGACAAGTTTTTTTTATCGTCTGCTTTGTGGATCAAAATATTAATAAAAAAAATGTTAATATTTTGATCCACAAAGCAGAAGATAAAAAAAAACTTGTCTCGGTTTTTATTAAAATTTTGTATATCAAAATATTAATAAAAAGCTAGACAAGTTTTTTTTTATCTTCTTCTTTGTGGATCAAAATATTGATAAAAACATAGACAAGTTATTTTTTATCTTTTGCTTTGTGGATCAAAATATTAATAAAAACATAGACAAGTTATTTTTTATCTTCTGCGTTGTGCATCAAAATAGTAATAGAAACCTAGCCATGTTTTTTCTATCTTCTGCTTTGTGGATCAAAATATTCATAAGAACATAGCCATGTTATTTTTTATCTTCTGCTTTGTGCATCAAAATAGTAATAGAAAAAAACTTGTCTAGGTTTCTATTACTATTTTGATCCACAAAGCAGAAGAGAAAAAAAACTTGTCTAGGTTTCTATCTTCTGCTTTGTGGATCAAAATAGTAATAGAAACCTAGACAAGTTTTTTTTTATCTTTTGCTTTCGGGCTGAAAAAATTAATAGAAACCTAGATGAGTTACATTTTTATCTTCTGCTTTGTGGATCAAAGTATAAATAAAAACCTAGACAAGTTGTTTTTTATCTTCTGCTTTAAGGATCGGATCAAAGTATTAATAAAAACCTAGACAAGTTTTTTTATTTTCTGCTTTGTGCATCAAAATATTAATAAAAACCTAGACAAGTTTTTTATTTTCTGCTTTGTGCATCAAAATATTAATAGAAACCTAGATGAGTTTTTTATCTTCTGCTTTTTGGATCAGAATATAAATAAAAACCTAGACAAGTTTTTTTTATCTTCTGCATTGTGAATCAAAATATTAATAAAAACCTAGAAAAGTTTTTTTTATCTTCTGCATTGTGAATCAAAATATTACTAAAATCCTAGACAAGTAATTTTTTTTTATCTTTTGTGAATCAAAATATTACTAAAATCCTAGACAAGTAATTTTTTTTATCTTCTGCTATATGTATCAGAATATAAATAGAAACAAAGACAAGTTATGTTTTTATCTTCTGCTTTATGTATCAAACATTCCTATTTGAGTGAATAGATCAATGAAAAAAAAACAAACATTAGCAGTCGTATGTCATCTATGCGCTGTTGTTTTTTTTACTGTGTAATAAGCTGTAGAAGCTTCTAAAAAAAAATTGTGGGGCAAAGGAGACAAACATGCCATATAGGTAGAAGCTTGTAAAAGAAAAAAAATCTGCATACACGGAAAACATGCCAAATAGGTAGAAGCTTGTAAAAGAAAGAAATCTGCATACGAGGAAAACTGATACCACTGATGGTAAAAACTGACACATGGACCAAGAATGGATGTTGCTGCAGACTGATGAAAAATGGTCCATTTTTTTCCCTTATGCAAAAAAATAATTGGACATCTGAATAAGGTTTAAGAAAGTATTATTTCATTTTTTCTGCCTGCAAATGCAGATAAATTGAAACAATATTAGAAAATGATTAATGTAAAATTTATCAGACGTATTTTAATCTCTGATCAGAAGATAATTTTTCCAATAATCTGCCGACGCCATCCAAATGTAATTTTCACTGACGATTGATTAAAATAGAGCGTCACGCCTGGTGTCACACAAGTGTACGATGGCTCTGTGCAGAGCATCGTATCAAGGATGGTATTGGATCCGGTACTGTAGGATCCCAAAAACCCTTTTGCGATACCTTCTATAGCGAATGTCCTAATAATCGCCATTATGATTAGGAAGATACGGTACCTTGTATGCTGCTTCTTGCTGCCTGTGCTCGTCCTATACAGGCTCCTTCTCTCCTCGCTCGCTCCTCCGCAGTGAACCGACTCACTAGCTGAGCGCTCTATAATAGACCAGCTGAGCACGGGAATGGAAATGTTTTATTCAGACTTGAAATGCATGATGGGAGGGAAATAATCAATGTACATCACATCGTCCGTCATTCATGCTTTATCCAACCACTGGAGCATCCAATGAATATCCGCTCTCATCCTGACAGGTGCACCGAGAACATTTAATGTCATATTAATAGAAATTATTTCTTAAAAAAAAAAAAGATTTGAAAAGGATGAATAAATTCCTTTCATCATTAATACCAATGGTTTAAAAAAAAAAATAATGAAATTTTAAAGTAGCTTTTAAATATAATTATTGGATTTATTTCTCGTGACCGAGTCTGAAAAATAGGGTCAATTTATTTTTTGGCTTTTTGGCTTTTATTGTGGGAAAATTAATTTATGTGAATAAGACTGGGCATTATCAATGTCCAAAAGGTGCTGCGCTACCTTTTACTTACATTTGATGCTGAAGGGGTTAAGGACTCTTTCCCTTCAGGCTGAGATTACTCATAGCCTTAATCACAGCAGCAGCATCATATCATCACTCCCTTCCTCTATATTTACCCACTTCTGGCTTCACTCCATGCCGGTTTCAGATCTTCTATACTGACCACTTTGAAGGAGCTTGTGTTATGATTCAGTGACCGAGGAGGATCAGAAAAAGGACAAAAATGCGACAACCCAAAAAGTACCTTAATAGACTGCAGACCTAATACTGACACACAACTAGAAGAAGCCATGGGGCGTGCCAACGATGACCTAGTCGCCACGACACAGCCGGAGAACTAAATATTCTTACAGACAGAAATATAAGAAAAGATAATTTGCCTCGAAGCAATCCCCAAAGATATAGATAGCCCCACATGTAAAGACTACGGTGATATAGGAAAACACAATACATAGCTAGAAAACAGATTCAGCAATGATGAGACTCAAACTATCTGTATAGGAAAGGATAGGAAAGAGCACTGTCTGTAGCCGTAAAAACCCTAAAAAAATCTCAGCACACCTGATATGGAAAATTCCTGAGCCCACATAGGCTCTCCCCCACTAAATCAGTACTCTGGTGTTACTGGGATCCAAAAAACACTAATATAGATGAGGGATTGAATTTAATACCAAGCCTGACAAAACATAATACATAGCAGAATATGGAGCTAGGTATACAGACACTCCCAAGAGGGAATGATCCAACTCCACCAAGAACTCCACAAAGGCAAAATCAGGAGTAAAGCATTAGTATCCAAAGAGAAAAAAACTATAATAAAGTGGAAACAATAAGCAGAGGTACAAAGACCAACTTATCTTAGAGGAGTTCTGGTAGAGAGAAGGGCTGGTTTCAGAATGTCCTTAGCACACAGGAGATACATTGAGGACCGACAAGGAAATGGAAAAAACTCAGTTATATAGGCCCAATCTCAATGACCTGATTGCCAGTCCTTCACAGGTGTCTGGCTCCCATTCAACAAGTCAACTGCACCGCCAGCACTGACCGCAAGAGGGATCCCCAAACTGGAAAATGTATTCACAACAGCCTAGACAGCTGAGGTGTTCATTTCAGTTGCAGCTGTGAAGTTTCCTGCTGGAGATACCAAGTCAGTTTGTCTTACCTTACTCTTGTTGTTTTATTACAGTAGTGAGACTAGTGTCTCACTGGCTTACACATTAGTCAGGGTGAGTTCAGGGCCAGTGAGAGCTTATGCATAAGATGGCACATGGGGGAAAGGATCCATTGAGGGACGTTAGGCAGTGCAGGGATCAGACTCAGTTGAGTGCCAGGAGGTGACCCCACTCCCCTCTCCCTATCGACAGGGCCTTCCTTTAGATCTTCCCTGGTTTTCCATTTGTGTTAAAAACCTAGGTAGGTTTTGGTCATGTTTTTTAATTTTGTATGCATTTTTAACATTATGATCTAAATAAAACAGAAGAATTTTTTTATTCATGTTCCTGGCTGGATTCCTGTTATGGTGCTGGATGTTTTTCTACATACTTTGAAGTCTGTTCCCCTGGGCCTCCAACCTGGTGATCCTTCATGCATCAGATATTTTTTGATATTCAAGGCATATAACGGTAGGCTGAATACTTTTTAGTTTTTTTTAGACCTGGAAAGAGACAGACGGGGAAAGAGACAGACCTGGAACGAGACAGGCAGGGAAAGAGACTGACAGACAGACACATAGACAGAGATAGACAGAGAGAGAGACAGACACAGAGATATAGAGACACTGATATAGAGACAAACAGATAGATTTACACAGACAGACAGACATGGATAGATACAGGGGGCATTGCTCTAGAATCACTACGTTGAGAAACACGTGATGGTGTCTCCGCGGTGTTGGATGTTGATCTCCCTAAGGTCAACCATCCTTGCTCACATAGTCTTCTACTAGGCATTGCTCCCACTAGCCAGTTTCCTACTCCACACTGATGAGGGGCAAATACCCCGAAACAGCTGTCTGTGGACGGATACCATGTTTGGCATAGGTGGTCTCCTTGACTGGAGACTGCCCTTCCCGTGGTTGTTCCTTCCCGGTGAAAGACCTGGCTAATTTCCTGCCAGCGTTGAGAAACGTGTGATGGTGTCTCCGCAGGCTTTCTTGTTATGGATAGATACAGAGACACACATGGATAGAGACAGACACACAGACAGAGAGAAAGGCTATGTGTGCACTTTGCAGTTCAATTCTGCAGCGTGTAAGTCACTACGTGTGCGTCTCAGAACGCAGCCGAAAAAGCTGCGTTCTGAGATGCATTCGGAGGAACGCAAAGTGTGGACATTCCTGGAGAGAATTCATGCGTTCTGGATGCTTTCTCTGCTATAGACAGAGTGGGAAAAGCATCCAGAACGCACATTTATCACAGTACGCACCCACTCGGCTCTGCAGCATCCCCATAGACTTGCAGCAGAGCCGAGTGGGACCGCACTGTCACTGTCATGGCTGGCTGCGGGACAGTGCCGCGCGATCAGAATGAACTCGGATGAACTTCACCCGACTTCATTGTGATCGCACGGCTCTGTGCGTGTGCCGTGGCTTGATTTGCGTTCACACATGAAGGACTCACCTGTGATCGCAAATCTGAGTGACTGCAGTGAGCCGCGCGATCAGCTCTGCTTTCACTCAGGTTACTCGTGGCCACAGTTGCAGTCCTCCACCTGAGAGCGGTGGCCGCGAGTAACCTCAGTGACAGCACAGCTGATCGCACGACTCACTTCAGTTGCTGCATGGAGCTCACAGGAGCGGCGGTGTTCTACTGCCGCTCCTGTCAGCTTCCGATGTAGCAGATCTGGAAGCGTCGTGGGACCTTGCGTGGATTACGTCGGACCTGTAGGTGTTTTTGAGGGATTAATAAAGTAGTGAAAGAGGGTGTTTTTTTGTCTTTCATTACAAATAAAGGAATTTTTGGATGTGTGTGTTTATTTACTTTAACTTACAGGTTCATCATGGAAGGTATCTCGGGGAGACGCCTGCCATGATTAACCTAGGACCTAGTGGCAGCTATGGGCTGCTGCCATTAACTCCTTTTTACCCCGTTTGCCACCGCACCAGGGCAATTCGGGATGAGCCGGTAAAGTCCCGGGACTGTCGCATCTAATGGATGTGGCAATTCCGGGCGGCTGCTGGCTGATATTGTTAGGCTGGGGGGCTTCCCATAACGTGGAGCTCCCCATCCTGAAAATACCAGCCTCCAGCCGTATGGCTTTACCCTGGCTGGTATCCAAATAAGGGGGGACCGCACGTCGATTTTTTTCCATTTATTTATTTATTTATTTTACTGCTCGACATAGACACGCCCACCGGCGGCTGTGATTGGTTGCAGTGAGACAGCTGTCACTCAGCGTAGGGGCGTGTCTGACTGCAACTAATCATAGGCGCCGGTGGGCGGGAAAGCAGGGAATACATGATGGATTAATGAGCGGCCGGCATTTTCAAAAGAGAAGAAGCCGCCACAGTGTGAACGCCGTGCAGCACCGCGCCGGTGATCGTGGATCGGTAAGTATGAGAGAGGGGGTGGGAGGGAGAGACCGACATGGATAGAGAGAGAGATAGAGACATAGAGACAGACCAACCGACAGAGAGAGAAAGACCTGCCTTTGTTATGTTAAATAAAAACATGTGGATCGCAATAATAATGCAATGCAAGCGCACTGCTTCACATTTTCGCAGCGATTTTCTACAATTCATTGATTTCAATGGGTGTAGAACGCAGCCAAAATGGCAAAAACAACTGACATGCTGCTTCTTTGAACGCAGAGTTTTTGCCCAAAATTATGCAAATTAAACGCAGCGTTTGGAAACGCAAAGTGGGGACAAGAAATTCACATTTTCCATAGACTTTGCTGGAAAATCAAAACGCATGCCTTTTGGCATGAAAACGCTGCAGTTCAAAACAGATCTAAAATGCAGCTGAAAAGCAGGTGGAAACGCAAAGTGCGGACATAGCCAAAGATCCAAGGTTTCCGGGCTTACATGCATTGGCCAATTCATAAACTAAAAATCTCATTTTTTTCATATAGCAGTAATGCAGTACCAGAGTTCCCTTATGCATTGATGGCATTTAGTGTGCAGCTGTATCCATTTTGTATTTGCTATGTTTTTTCAGCTGGCACCTATACACACTTGTAGGATGTGCGGGTCAGTTTTTTTAAATATTTGTAGAGCGAAAGAGACAGACATGGAAAGAGACAGACAGAGAGACAGACACACAGAGACAGACAGGTAAAAAGACAGAAAGACAGATGCACAGAGACAGACACACAGAGACAGACACACAGACAGACAAACACAGACAGAGACAAACAGACAGAGACTGGAAGAGAGACAGAGAGACAGTTACTATCCCAGGCAATACCCGGGTACTACAGCTAGTAATAATACAAATGTTAGCAAATTCCTCCAATTAGAAATGTAGTATAGATCTTCTGATCACTTACCTCATGTGCAAGGCATTGCAGGCCCTTAGGTATCCATGGTTATGATTACTTACCTCATGTGCAAGGCATTGCAGGCCCTTAGGTATCCATGGTTATGATTACTTACCTCATGTGCAGGGCATTGCATGCCCTTAGGTGTCCATAGTTATGACTACTTACCTCATGTGCAGGGCATTCCTGGACCTTAGGTATCCATGGTTATGACTACTTACCTTATTTGCAGGGAATTGCTGGACCTTAGGTATCCATGCTTGTGACTGATTACCTCATGTGCAGGGTATTGCAGAACCTTATGTATCCATGGTTATGACTACTTACCTCATGTGCAGGGCATTGCAGGCCCTTAGGTATCCATGGTTATGATTACTTACCTCATGTGCAGGGCATTGCAGTCCCTTAGGTATCCATGGTTATGACTACTTACCTCATGTGCAGGGCATTTCAGGCCCTTAGGTATCCATGGTTATGACTACTTACCTCATGTGCAGGGCATTGCAGTCCCTTAGGTATCCATGGTTATGACTACTTACATCATGTGCAGGGCATTGCAGGCCCTTAGGTATCCATGGTTATGATTACTTACCTCATGTGCAGGGCATTGCAGTCCCTTAGGTATCCATGGTTATGACTAATTACCTCATGTGCAGGGCATTGCAGTCCCTTAGGTATCCATGGTTATGACTACTTACCTCATGTGCAGGGCATTGCAGGCCCTTAGGTATCCATGGTTATGACTAATTATCTCATGTGCAGGGCATTGCAGGCCCTTAAGTATCCTTGGTCATGATTGCTTGCCTCATGTTCAGGGCATTGCAGGCCTTTAGGTATCCATGGTTATGACCACGAGCAACTAACTAACTAACTGTGACGATATGCAAGGTCATAACCATGGATACCTAAGCTCCTGCAATGCCCTGCACATGAGGTAAGAGACATAGCTATATCAGGAGAGCTATACTACATTTCTTATTGGAGGTATTTGCTAATTCTATTATTATTACACTAACTACATATTAGGATAGGATCTTGGAGATGGGAATACCCCTTTAACTGTCAGGTCAGGCATATAGACAAATTTAGGCCGCTTTCAGTTTGCGTACAGGCCTCAATTTCTGGATTGAGTTCAGGTCCGGACGTGGCGGTCCGTGCTCGGAGTCTGAATGTCGGACATGTTAAATCGGCCTCATATGTAGCCGTCAATCTTACTGTTAAAGTCAACCAAGCTTTTTTGTCAACCTGCTAGGTGTGACGTGTGTATTTAGCTACATCGCCATGGCAACTAATCAGGTTTTTAACTGAAAAATTATACCGGATGACCTGACAACTGCCGACGTGCGACACGTACAGACGTTATGCGCGATCTGTGATACCTACCAGCATTACATACGATACGCACCGACGTCATGTGACGGATCGGACGCAAATAAGTACACCAAGTGTCCTCCATCAGAGTTTTTTGTCTCTACCTGAAACATCCAACGCCGTCATGTCATCCAAAGAAATGAATCGCTCCCAAGAGGACATGGATATAGACATTGGTGACGAAGGCAATATGTCTGACTCTGTGCACCTCCTACCGCACCAGGGAGAGGAGAAAGATGAACCGTCCACCAGAGTCAGGTGGCTGTCGCTAAAGCAGCACAAAAAAGTCATGTCAGGGCTGTCCAAGAAGGCAAGCTTTCTCATAAAAATGACAAAGGGTGGCAAAGAAGAGAAGATTCTCCCATCCAAAGCCAAAAAGGCCAAAATTCATCAAGACAAGGTTAGAAAAATCACATAAAAAAAACAATCAGAGATCACATTAAAAACAACTAAAGTTTCACTTTTTTAATAATATTACCCATTGTTGAAAATTATGAAACTTTGCAAACCGCTTTATTAGGAGATTTGACTTTATTTCTGTAAAAAAAAAAATAATTGCATGTAAGTGGTTTTCAAACCCTGGCTATTCCCGAGTCTATTTTCAGTATGTACTCATGTGGAGTACAGATGATGGCAGTGATGGGTCAGCCCCTGTCTCCTCCTCTGAGTGTTCTCTTTATCAGAACAATCAGCTTTTCCCCAGAGTTAGTGACACAGGGGCTGAGCCGACCCATCACTGCCATCAGCTGTACTCCACATGGGTACTACAGCTGACTGCAGGCTGCTGTTTACTTATAGAGTAACTGAACTTTAATATTTTTTTTTTTTGTCCAGCATGAAAAGTTGTGAAACTTTGGAAATCTATTAGAAAATGTATATTTCTGTCTTTGACAAAAAACTCAGACTTTTCCCCAGTCTATTTGCCTTCAACTGCATTGACATGTAGTCATGTGGAGGACAGATGATGGCAGTGATAGGTCAGCTCAGCCCCTGTCTCCTTCTGTGAGTGTTGGGTCTCCTGTAGAAGGTAGTCCCCAGAATTAGTGACCCATGGGCTGAGCTGACCCATCACTGCCATCATCTGTACTCCACATGAGTACTTCAGCTGACTGCAGGCAGCTGTTTACTTATAGAGTATCTAAACTTTATTTATTTTTTTTATAATTTTGTCCAGCATGAAAAGTTATGAAACTTTGGAAATCACTTTATTAGAAAATGTATCTTTCTTTCTTTCTTTGACAAAAGAAACACACTTTTCCCCAGTTTATTTGCCTTCAACTGCATGGACACGTTCTCATGTGGAGGACAGATGATGGCAGTGATAGGTCAGCTCAGCCCCTATCTCCTCCTCTGAGTGTTGAGCCAATCAGAACAATCACCTGCAGCAGCTAATCCCTAGAGTTAGTGATAAAAGGGAAGAGCTGACCTACCACTGCCATCATCTGTACTCCAAATGAGGACGTTCTGATAGCACTGAAGCTGGAAAATAGACTGTAGAAATGCAGAGTTGGAAAGACAGTTATATACATTTTTTTCTACAGAAATGAGGACCAATCCCCTAATAAAGTGATTTGCAAAATTAAATTTTAAAGGAGTTGTCGAGTCTTTATATACTTTGGGACATGTTGCTTAATCTTGCCTAATTTTTAAAGCAGCTCAAGTTTCAACTGCCCAGTAGTGTCTCACGCTGTTTAATAAATCTGGTGCATCCTTAAAATGTCTTGTCTAACTTTATGTCACCTATAAAATGTCTTACTTTGCGTTAGAAATGTGTGCATTTTTGGGTAACATTTAGGCCACACCCCATTCTGATGGACCACACCCACTGTCCAGTAAGCCAAACCCCTTTGTCAGATTAGGAAACACCTAAGGTAAATAATAAATGTGGTGTAAGATAGGTAGAAAGGACAAGGGGTTTTTTTAGACAATTTGCAAATATTAGCAAAAAACTGATCATAATCTATTATACAAATTAATGGGAATAATGTTTACGCTTTTGACCCATTCAACAGGTTGGCCACCATTGGGGACACTTCTTTTTTTTTTTACATATATGCATGCACTTTGGCTAAAAATCGTTTTTGCAATCAGGTTTCAGTAAAATTGTTGCACTGTCTGTTGCTGGCTGCTCAAGGAGTTTACTGAGAATCTGTCAGTGAGCTCATTCAGATTGAATGATTGGAGAATTTGTAGATCTTTTTTTTTTCTGAGCTCATCTCAGCTCATTAATGACCACAGACCACATCAAAGTTTAATGCAGAAGGAATCAAAGACTAAACAGGACAATATTTGTATTGAAACCCAATTGCACAAACGTTTTTGGTTTTTTTTTAGCCCCAAATACATTCATTTAAATAAAAAAAAACAACCCAGGATGTCTATGTGTCATGATTGCTGATCAATTAATCCTCCAAGATGGTTAGATACTTCATGCTGAGGGGGTACTGACTGTGTAACTGTTGGGGGAGACCTCCAGGGGTCTCTCAGGGTCTCGGAGGAGGATTCCAGATCAGAACTGCGCAGATGTATATGAATCAGGAAAATGACCACACAGAGACGTATTTCTATTTGGGAGAAGCACAGTAGAAAAATCAGTTGCAGGAGCCCGACTGACTGAGGCCAATACAGCAGTTTAACCCCTTAGAGGCCACTTTCAATAGCAACAGTAAGTAGCTAGACAGGGTGAGCGGCTCCCCCTCCCAACCCTGATCATGGGGGTGCCGTTGCATTGTCATGTAAGCAGTCCTCCTAACAGTAGCCCCATGGCTGCCATCCTAGACCTCTCATTAGCCGGGCTGATATAATGCCTGTTAGCCTTTTGCCATCAAGCATAATACACTGCAATGCTGAGGCACTACAATGTATTATATATAAGCAATTAATTAGGTTCAAGTTCCCTTAACATTAAATACACTGCAATGCTGAGGCACTACAATGTATTATATATAAGCAATTAATTAGGTTCAAGTTCTCTTAAAATTAAAAAATGAAAAAAAAGTTACAAAAATAATTTTATAATATACAAAAAAATAAAATGCCATTTTCCCTTTATTATTTTATCTTTTCTTGTATAAATAATGTCAACACATCATATGTAACCCAAAGTCATACCAATAAAAAGTACAACACAATGGCTGCGTCATTAAGAAGTTAACCATCTTCTGGGGGTGGCGAGATCCAAAAATGTGCTCCCTATTGACTTTTATTCTTTTGATATATTTACAGGCAGAAGATTCTTTCTCTGGAGTCAGCAATGACAAGACGTCCAGATTTAATTATATGGTAGGGGTGTATGTTGCCACCGGTTGCACGTAATGTTTCTTGTATTTTAGCTTACCTTATTAGATATCAGTCTGTAGATGAAAAATGTTTTTGGTTGGGTTTTTTTACATTAATGAGCCTATTTATTTTTTTAATTCTTTGGGCAAATAATTTATAGATTTATGGCAGAATAGTCTCTGAGAATACAATCACGAGGAAACGGGCATACAGAGTTGCTATTTTTCCCCATATAGGCTTTTCCGCAAATATAATATGGCTGCCATTAATGGCCGATCCTCTAATGATAATGAGATGACTCTGTTGACCTTGTCTTAGTCTACACAGTAAAGCTTACTTTTTACATAGTTACATAGATTGAAAAAAGACCTAGGTCCATCTAGTTCAATCTTCAATTTGAGCTGTAAGACAATAGAAATTTGAAACTTTTACACTACTAAGAAAAAGGTCGGGATATTTGGCTTTCGGGGGAAATTTTAGGATGATCCTAAAATGCCCTCTGACCTTTTCAGGTGACCTTAATGTGTCCTCCTCTAAACTCTTAAATTCACAACTGTTCAATGTTTCAGGACTTTTTGCACAACTTGCTATTCTCTAACAAGGAGCTTAATGGCAAAATTCACAGCAGATGTTTGATCCATGAATCACCCCATAAATTTCAGGGTTCAGTCAAATTCATCGTGCTGTTCACAAGTCGACAACATGAGACCGAGACAACATCTAACAATTGTGAGAAGTACCGCACCATTGCGATGCTTCAAGCAGGATGTTCTCAGACGGAAGTGGCCACTGAGCTTAGAGTGTCACCAGCAGGTTGTACAGAGACACAGAGAGACTGCAAGAATCACTGAAAGGCAGAGAGGTGAACATCCTTTGCCCACATCCCACACTGATGACCGCTTCATTGTGAACAATGCCCTTCAGAGCTGGGTGATGAATGTCACACAACCCCAGGCTCATTTAAGGAAGGTGAGAAGCACCAAGTGTCACATCAGAGCATTGGAAACAGTTTACATCAGCATGGTCTGTGTGCTAGATGACCTGCAATGTATCTGACTGCACCGCCAGGCACAGGGGTCATCTACACTGGATGAGGGACCAGTGGCCTCAGTGCTGGTCACTGGTGAAAGTCGATTCACGCTGAGCAGAAATGATGGACACCAACGATGTTGGAGACGTCTAGGAGAGTGCTGTGCATCAGCCACTGTGGTCACCAGACGAGCCCTTGGTGGTGGTGGTGTTACAGTGTGTCTTGTCAGTACAGAAAGGCCCTATACTGTGTGAATGGTAGTGTGACAGCCCCTACTAATGGAATAACATCATTAATCCAGTCATTGTGCCTCTGCACGAACAACACGAACCTAATGTCATCTTCATGGAGGACAATGCTCCAGCTCATTGAGGTCACATCATTAGGGAACGGATTCTGGAGACTGAGGGACCTCAAATGGAGCGGCCTCACTTTCTCCAGACCTGAATCCCATAGAAAACCTATGGGATCAACCAAGTCATTGTGTAGAGGCCGTAACTCTGTACCCCAGAACCTCAATGACCTGATGGCCGCCCTTCAAGAAGAGTGGGATGCCATGCCTCCGTAGAGGGTAGCGCGGCAATACATCCATTCTTTGGTAGCGCGGCAATACATCCATTCTTTCTCCAATGCCTCCGCAGACAATAACTCCACTTGTGACCAGCAGGAGGCATCGTTGTCAGCTGGAATTGATGCTCAAGGCCTCATGACAAGTTACTGAGACATTGACATTGTAGAGGGTATACACACCAATGTTGTTGGCTTTTCCAAAAAATTGTTTAAGATGAGGAAATCCCCATTGCTGCTTCTACTTAAATACCCGACTGTCATGATAAAATATTACTGTAGCGTGAACTTTTTCCGTTTTACATAAATTTCACCCAAAAGCCAAAGATCCCTAATTTTTTGTGAGTAGTGTATATACTTTGCAGGGACACATTGACCCACGTGATGCCCAGGATCTGGAATTAAATTAACCTAAAGGGTGCTTTACACGCTGCGACATCGCTATCGATATATCGTTGGGGTCACGTCATTAGTGACGCACATCCGGCGCCGTTAGCGACATCACAGTGTGTGACACCAAGGAGTGACGATCAACGAGCGCAAAAACGTGAAAAATCGTTGCACGTTGACACGTCGCTCCTTTTCCAAATATCGTTGCTGCTGCAGGTACGATGTTGTTCGTCGTTCCTGCGGCAGCACACATCGCTATGTGTGACACCGCAGGAACGAGGAACATCTCCTTACCTGCGCCCACCGGCAATGAGGAAGAAAGGAGGTGGGTGGCATGTTTCGCCCGCTCATCTCCGCCCCTCCTCTGCTATTGGACGGCTGCCGTGTGACATCGCTGTGACGCCATATGAACCACCCCCTTAGAAAGGAGGTGGATCGCCGGCCAGAGCGACGTCGCAGGGAAGGTAAAGCCCGCTTTACACGCTGCAATGTATCTTACGATGTGTCGGTGGGGTCACGTCGTAAGTGATGCACAGCATCGTAAGGTACATTGCAGTGTGTGACAGGTACGTGCGATTGTGATTGAACGGTAAAACGTGCATAGCATACACATCATACCTTTCTCTAGAATTGCACGTCAGATTGTTATCATACCCGGGGTAGCACACATCGCTGTGTGTGACACCCCGGGAACGATGAACAGATCTTACCTGCGTCCTGCGGCTCCCGGCCAGCAATGCGGAAGGAGGAGGTGGGCGAGATGTTTACGTCCCGCTCAGCTCCGCCCCTCTGCTTCTATTGGCCGGCTGCCGCGTGACGTCGATGTGAAGCCGAACGTCCCTCCCACTCCAGGAAGTGGACGTTCGCCGCCTACATCGAGGTCGTATGGACGGGTAAGTACGTGTGACGGGGGTTAATCGTTTGTGCGGCACGTTCAACAAATTGAACGTGCCGCACATATGATGGGGGCGTTGCAAATTGCATACGAGATCGTATGCGAAATTGTAAACGTGTAAAGCAGGCTTTAGTCTGTGTGACGGGTGTTAGCGATGTTGTGCGCCACGGGCAGTGATTTGCCCGTAACGCACAACCGACGGGGGCGGTTACGCTCGCTAGCGATATCTGTACTGATATCGCAGCATGTAAAGTACCCTTTAGGGTAAGGTCCCGTTGAGTGTCTTCCAGGTCAGCAAGACACATCTTTGAAGCTATTACTTTACCAGATATTACTTTAGTTGATTTGTCCTCTACCTAGACCACAGTCATCTGCCGATATTGGGCTGCAGCCTTTTCCCTTCTTTCAGTCGAATGTTTGACAGATTCAAGAAGTGAGGGTGCAGTAGCCCAAAAGCATCCGCAGATCGCCTACAGGGTCCGGGTGGGACAATGTTATGTGGACCCCCAGACCTGGTGACATTTCTAGTGCAGGTGATGAGTATATGTTTTTGTTTAAGAGGGGCTACTTTATTTAAAAATGGGTTTCCCAGGTAGTGGACAACCCCTTAAAGTCTATAGTAAACCATCAATATGTTATTTCACCTTTTGTCATTATTTTTTCTTATTCGAAAGATTTGGATTCTTTTATCTTTTGTCTGTTAATCCTAGATAGGACCGTTTAAGCATAAAGCAAGCAAAACTGCAGTTACCAAGGCCGTTTCATCCCCACTAGTAGCCAATTTACCAGAGAACGGGCACAGTCCAGAATGGGCAGAGAATGTCTCTGCAAAGTCATATTTTAGCCAGAAGACCTTAGAGCTATCGGCGCAATTACCCAAGCAAGAGCCTACAGAATTAGTGAAGAAAACTGATTATCTGCATGGGTTACCTAATGGTAATCAGTGTCAGGTTTCTCAAACCCAACCAGCATTGGAAAAAGCAAACGGCCCAATATTTGTAGACATTGCCGATCTGCAAGTTCAGAACAAGATTTGTGAACAAGCTCTCTACCTCAACAAGGAGCTGTACATGAGTAACAAAGATGAAGAACACGTTGACCCTAAATCAGTAGACGGTCTTCAAAACCCTTCTACTCACCTCATCTCGACTGAGGAGTCTTCCACTGATGCTTGTGTAGATCAAGACGATATTTCGTATTCTCATGGTAGAGACTTATCATTAACCGCGATCCCAAGCTCTGAATCACCCAAACTGGTGGGAAGAACACCGATATCTGGATCTTTGGGTTTGAAGTGCTGCAATACAGAAGCCCTAATGAAAGAAATCACTGCCGTGAAGACCAGGCAGCATTTCCTAGAAAATGAGTGTCTGCAACTAAGAAGTCGATACATAGACAATAATATTATTATACAGTTACTTCGAGAACAACATCTCAGGTAAGTCGGACTGGTGTTAAAAGAAGTCTCTGGCAAAAACCATACTTTTCTGTGTGACGTCTCTCCTGTATTCACAATGTCAGATGCCACTGCCATCTTGTGTAGGTTTTGTGATAGCCTGAATAGATCCGGCTCTTCCCATAACAGCAAACCCTGGTATGGGCACCAAGAAAGCTCTGGATGTAGCAGATGTATGGGCATATATGTGCATCATGGTGCATTTTTTGCAGGAAGATGGCAATTATTGTATCAGTTGCAATGGGTGCCACTCACAACCTCTTCCTCTTTTGTCGTATTAGTAATGCCAAACAGTCATGTCTTCTTAAAGGGAACCTGTCACCAGATTTTTACCTATTAAACTAAAAGAATCACCTTCTGCAGCTCCTGGGCTGCATTCTATGAAGGTGCACCTTGGCCCTGACTCCCCTTCCAGACCCCAAAAATAACTTTAGAAAACTTGGCCTTTAGGTATGCTAATTACCTTGGTTGGCCAGATGGGCGGGCTCATTTTCTGCTCCTTTAAAGCTGTCCTCTTTACTTGATTGACGGGATAACGCCTCTGTCATCCTCCTCGTCGCATTTTCAAATCTCGCGCCTGTGAAGTTAGGTCTGCTCGGGGAGGCGCAGTTCACTCTGCCATATCGAGGGCAGAGCAGAAAATAGCTGCCCTCACTAGCGCTGGAGAGCTAAATGCGCAGGCGCGAGATTATGGGAGGGTACAAGCATGGCGCTGGTGAGGTCATGCACCGCGCCGACCTCACCAGCGCCATGCTCGTACCCTCACGTAATCTCACGCCTGCGCATTTAGCTCACCGGCGCGAGCTAGGGCAGCTGTTTTCTGCTCTGGCCGCAATATGGCAGAGCGAACTGCGCTTGTGCGAGCCGACCTAACTGCACAGGCGCGAGATTTGAAAATGCGATGAGGAGGATGACGGAGGCATCATCCCGTCAATCAAGGAAGAAGGACGGCAATCAGCGGCAGGAGGGGGATAAAGGAGCAGAAAATGAGCCCGCCCATCTGGCAACCAAGGTAATTAGCATACATAACGGCCAAGTTTTATAAAGTTATTTTTGGGGTCTTGAAGGGGAGTCAGGGCCAAGAATGCAGCCCAGGAGCTGCAGAAGGGGAAACTTTTAGTTTAATAGGGAGAAATCTGGTGACAGGTTCCCTTTAAGAATTATCTAAAGATGGTTCCCAAGTCTTAAGGGGATCTTTGAGGAGACCGAAAAATGGAATGTATGATTACATACGATGCTGATAGTCCTGTGCTCCAATACTGTCCTTTAGGATCCTATTGTCACGATTCATGTTTAGCTCTGCTGTTGCAGCGTTTGTCATTTATGTCTGGTCTGGCGGTCGGTGTTTCCAGAAGTGTGGCTGGTGGGAGGGTCCTATCTCTCTGTGCTGCGTTTCCGGGATCACGTCGCCTTATAATCTTGCCATTTCCATCTGGTCGGTGCCAGTTATAGTCCTGCTCTGCAGTGAGTTCTCTGGTTCCCATAAGTTAGCCTGATCCTGCCCATCAACCTTGTCCGACCTCCCTGACTCCCGTCCCCTTCACCTTGTCCGTCCTTTTTGACTACCATCCTCCTTGCTGCGTCCGCCCTCCCTGACTCCCGTCCTCCCTCTCCATTCAACCCTCTCTCTGTTGTTCCGTCTCTGTGTTCCACGACAAGTACCTGCTCTCCTGGCTCCTGACCTTGGCTTGTTACTGACTCCGGTTTAGCTCTCCTTCGGTCCCTGATGATACCTCACGGCTTCTGACCTCTGTCTCTCCCTTGACTCTGACTCCACTTCCTCCCTGGTAGTGTGTTATCTCCTGACTCTGACTTCGGCTGGTATGACTATCCCCGACGAATCCCCATACACTTACCTTTAGTCCTTGCTCACAATCTTGAACTATATTTATATATATATATATACGGTATATATATATATATATATATATATATATATATATATATATACACTGTATATCACAAAAGTGAGAGCAACCCTCAAATTTTTAGTCGGTGTTCAGCTTGTATAACAGTGTAAATTTGGTGCCCTCTAAATATCTCAACACAGAGCCATTACTTTCTAAACCACTTCAAGCAAAAGTGAGTACATCCTTAAGTGAAAATGGCAAAATTGTGCCCAAAGTGTCAACATTTTGTTTGTCCACCATTATTTTCAAGTACGGCCTTAAATCTCTTGGGCATAGAGGTCACTAGAGCTTCACAGCAGCTGCTGGATCCTCTTCCATCCTCCATGATGACATCACAGAGCTGGTGGATGTTAGAGACCTTTTGCTCCTCCACCTTCCAATTGAGGAGGCCTTACAGATGCTCAATAGGGTTTAGGTCTGGAGACGCTTGGCCAGTATAGCACCATTACCGTAATTTTACAAAAATGTGTGAGATGTACTCACTTTTATGATATACTGTAGTTGAGTTTATGCAAACCCTACACAAAAGTGGCCATTTTCGAGGTTGGTCCTAGGGGCAGAGCTTCCATGTCCCAACTTTGAAAGTTGTAATAGCTACCATTCACTCAGTGGGAGCCCATTGACTTTCCTAATAAGACATCTCCTGGAAAGTGTCATTTAGAACCACTATATAGTATAATATATATAGCATAGTATATATAACATAGCCTGTCTGCTGAGATTCGTGTCCTGCTTGTTAAATAAGGTACAGTCAACTGCTGGTAGACATCAACGACCAAAAAGAGCAACAGAATGTGGAAATGGAAAATATGAGGGAGAGTATTCACAGCATGAAGGAAATGATAGCCTACGAGTACTATGAGAGCACCAGAGACATTTGGGTTAGTGCACCACTTTTATTATCTGTATACTTTCATATATGTATCTATAACGTTCCATGCTGGACAAAATTATCAAAGGAAAAAAAATAATAGAGTTTAGTTACTCTTTAAACACCCATGAGAGTTGAGGGTTCCTTTTTCCTTGGTAGCCCACAAGCTTCATGTTACTGTCACCCTCCGACTTGGGGAGGGTTCGCACATGGCGAGACACTCACCAAAAAAGGGGTTCACCACAACAAACAAGAGATACATCGGGCACACTTTAACAATGGCGGGCCCTGGTACTAGGGAAGTGAATGATGGGACACCTCCTGCACTCACCTGCAGCTGCATTCTTCACTCCTAGCCAGTCCTTATACAGGTTCCGCACCTGTCACCGTGCAGGATACCTGAAGCCCTGAGAGACCCAGTAATAACTCTGGCTAGTGAGCTGGCAGATGAGGATCGCTAGTCCCACCGCTGCACTAATAGATCAAGAAGGGAAGGTACAATAGACGAAGGAAACAACAAAGGATAAAGCCCTACTTCACGGCTGCAGTCAGACTCCAGGACTGCAGCCTACACCGCTTCAAACAACAAGGGCTCCAGTAGCTCCTTCCACCTCGAGGGCTAGCTTCAGAGTGAATCATAATAACCAACACCCTCTAATGGGAGATGTAACCATTTATAGGAGAAGGGAGTGGTCATCAACCGAAAGCACCTGCGGCGAGGAATCGGACGCTGGAAAGCTACTGGCAGCAAAACTGACTTTAACCCTTTCAGCACCAAAAGAAAGAAACACATTTAATATTAAGAGTCTCACAACAGAAACAGACTCAGGCCCTGAACCTGTCACCGGGACAGTTACATGACTGCACATGTGCCTCCTATAAATATGAAATAATTGGAACAGACTAAACTCCTTTAAAAGGTCATTAAAAGTATAGCTCCTTCACCAATGGAGCACCATTGCACCAAAGCTGCAAGAAAGGCACAGTAAAACCCCTCTGCCCATATAGTATCTGCTACTATAGTAAGATCCTGTATTTGCTTAGCGATTGCATTTTCTTGCATTGTTCCAAACTGCCTCTTCAGAGAGGAAGAAGACTTGAACTCTAGTGCCACCTATTGGAAGTAACAATCCTAAGCGTCAATATCGACCCTAATAGGTGCCACTAGCGCTCAAGCCCTCTTCCTCCCTGAAGAGTCAATTTTCATATTTAGTTTCCCAGAGGAGCATTGCAAGGCTCGTATACTCCTCACCCAGGCATGCTAGACAGGTCATTTTCCACAAGGAGAAAGTTACCCATTGGATCCCAGTCATGAGAATCTCATATAGCCAAATCAGTTCTCATACTTTACACTGATGAGGGGCAATACCCAGAAACACCATATCTCCAAATTTAGATTCTCGCTTGGCTTTTTTACTAAGTCATATAGCAAGGCTCACTAAAGGGTCGATATTGACTTTTAGGATTGCTACTTCCAATAGGTTACACTGAAGTTCAAGTCTTCTTCCTATCTAAAGAGCCAATTTGCATATTTAGTTTCCCAGAGGAGCATTGCATGACTCATAAGCCTCCTCACTCAGGCATGCTAGACCTGACACTTTCCAAAAGGAGAAATGCTACTGTTAGATTGAGATTCTGGCTTGGCTTTTAGCCTAAAGGCCGCTTTACACACTGCGATATCGGTACCGATATCGCTAGCGTGGGTACCTGCCCCCATCTGTTGTGCAACACGGGCAAATCGCTGCCCGTGCCGCACAACATCGCCCAGACCCGTCACACGTACTTACCTGCCCGGCGACGTCGCTGTGACCGGCGAACCGCTTCCTTTCTAAGGGGGCGGTTCGTTCAGCGTCACAGCGACGTCACAGCTGCGTCACTGAACCGCCGCCCAATAGAAGCGGAGGGGCGGAGATGAGCGGGACGTAACATCCCGCCCACCTCCTTCCTTCCTCATAGCGGCCGGGAGGCAGGTAAGGAGAGGTTCCTCGTTCCTGCGGCGTCACACGGAGCGATGTCTGCTGCCGCAGGAACGAGGAACAACTTCGTTACTGCTGCAGTAATGATTTTTGAGAATGGACCCCCATGTCACCGATGAGCGATTTTGCACGTTTTTGCGACGATGCAAAATCGCTCATAGGTGTCACACGCAACGGCATCGCTAATGCGGCCGGATGTGCGTCACCAATTCCGTGACCCCAACGAGTTCGCATTAGCGATGTCGCAGCATGTAAAGCCCCCTTTAGTCATATACCAATTCTCGCTAAAGGGTTGATATTGACTTTTAAGGTTGCTACTTCCAATGGGTTGCACTAGAGTTCAAGTCTCCTTCTTATCTGAAGAGGCAATTTGTATATTTAATTTCCCAGAGGAGCATTGCAAGTCTCATAAGCCTCCTCACTCAGGCATGTTAGACCTGACACTCTCCAAATGGAGAAATATTACTGTTAGATAGAAATTCTGGCTTGGCTTTTATCCTAACAGTAATATTTCTCCATTTGGAGAGTGTCAGGTCTAACATGCCTGAGTGAGGAGGCTTATGAGCCATGCAATGCTCCTCTGGGAAATTAAATATGCAAATTGCCTCTTCAGATAAAAAGGAGACTTGAACTCTAGTGCAACCTATTGGAAGTATCAATCCTAAAAGTCGGGGCGTGGCCTGCTTGCTAATGGCACCGGTCACCTAGCTGCTGAGCTCCAGCCACCTCGACTCCTAACCGGCTCACTGCGGCTCACCAGTGGCACCAATCTCTCTGCACACGGGGGGAAAGTGCTGCGGAGGTACCCAGGAACGTGGCATGCCAAGGGGAAAGTCCCAGAAGAAGCCGTCCCCGGCGAAAGTTACAGACTTCTTCTCCAGCACGGGACGAGGGAAAATGGCAGCAGCATCCTCCTCCACAGCTTCCTCACGCTCATCCAGGAGGGGATCCACAGCAGGCCCAGACTTGGACACAGACGCTGCAGATATACCGCTTACCAAAGGTACCATGCAGAAACTGCTCAGTGCCCTCCGCTCATCACTGCAGCAGGATTGGAAAGATATGGTGGCTGAGCTGAGGGGAGATATCACTGCCATAGGCAGTCGCACAGCACACATTGAAACTAAAATGCAGGAGCTGACAAAGTCACACAATAGCCTCATTGATGCTAATGCAGCACTGGAGGAACAAGTGCAAAAGCTCCATACCAAGGTCTTGGACTTAGAGGACAGGTCCCGCAGAAACAACATAAGAATCAGAGGAATTCCAAAGGACATACCAGACAAGGGGCTGCAGAGCTTTCTAGGCTCCTTGCTGCAGGAGCTGCTCCCAGACCTGTCTGCAACTGATTTCCTGGTGGACAGAATACACAGAGTCCCTAAGCCTAAATCCCTCAGTGCTGATGCCCCCCGGGACACTTTGGCTCGCCTGCACTTTTACAAGACCAAAGAAGCCCTGCTGCAAGCCCTGAGAAGGAGGCCGCCTCTGTCTGAGCAATTCCGGCACCTGTCCATTTTTCCGGATCTGTCTGCAGGAACCCTGGCAAAAAGGAGGGAATTTGCCCCTTATACCAAAATTCTCAGGGATGAAGCTATATCCTATAGATGGGGTTTCCCTGTAAAGATCCTGCTTTTCCGTGCAGGAAACACCCACGTCTGCCATTCCCCACAACAGTTGGCAAAGCTCCTAGCCTCATGGAACATGGCAAATCTCCCGGCCAGATCTCCAAGAGCCACAGGATCATCCCAAAGGGATAAAGTGAATGAAGATTGGTCCGTCGCGTGAGTTATGTGATATGTCTGAGTCGCGGCTGAGACTTAATTGCTACTTTTAAGGTCCGCTGGTTCTGTTCAACCAGGACCCTGAGCCCCCATGGCGGTACATTTCCACCATACCGCAGGCCCCCTTTTTGGGCTTTTTTCTATGTGGACTGATGCTCCCTACATCAGTAATGTTAGTGATGTTAATGTTGTCAGTGTTACCTCTTTCCTGCCTAACCTTCCTTTCTCCCCCATCAGCTCTAGGCAACAGACTTTTTTTCATGTACAATGGTACTGAACTGTATGTCTATAAATGTTAGGGGCCTGAACTCGCCGGCCAAGAGATCCATGTTTTGGCGGGAAGTGGTTAAATCCAAATGTGACGTGATTTGTGGTCAAGAGTCTCATCTCCTCCAGGGGGACTCGCACAGGTTAAATAATGCTAAATTTCCTTTCATACTGCTGGCTTGTGGGAAAAAAAAAAGGCTGGAGTATTCATTTGTGTAAAAAATACTGTTGCGTTCACACTACATTCCCAACATTTAGACCCTGAAGGTAGATACGCCATTATTAATTGCTCCATAAATGGATCTAAGTATACTATTGCAACCCTTTACGCCCCCAACTCTGGTCAGATCAGCTTTCTGCGGAGGTTTCTTTCCAAGCTTTCATCCGTTACAGAGGGTAAGCAAATAATCTGCGGGGATTTTAACATGTTAATGTCCAGCACTCTGGATTGCTCCAATACTGCTGTAAAGAGGAAGGAAATGAGCACAATAATTTCAGAAAGGCATCTCCATGATATATGGAGATACCGACATGCAAATGAGAGGGACTACACATTCTTCTCACCTCGGTTCACCTCATACAGCAGATTGGACTACTTTCTGGTTGAAAGCTCACTTATTATGGATTGCTCAGATTCAAAAATTGGACTTATAGCTTGGTCGGACCATGCCCCCATATACCTGACAGTCCAGGAGCAAAGCCGCACGCCCGTTTTTACCCGGTGGCGCATGAATGACTCCCTCCTGGCCTGTAGACAAGTCTCTGAGGAGTTGCAGGCCGACCTCGCAGAGTTTTTTAAATTTAATGACAACAAGGAGGTGACAGAGGAAACGCTATGGTCTGCACACAAGGCCTTTATTAGGGGGTCATTCATCAAAATTGCCACTAGGGAGAAAAGGAGGCGTCAGGCAACTTCCAAAGCTCTACTGTCCCACATAGCGCTTTTAGAAGCCCACAATAAATCTGCCCCAAACATGTCAACATCTGACGAACTCAGGAAACTAAGAACACAGCTCCGCCAATTGCTGATGGTAGACTATGAGAAAAATTTAAGATCCCTCAAACAGCGGTACTATATGATGGGTGACAGGGCGGGTGCCTTACTAGCCAGGAGGGTTAAAAAACGAGAAATGCAAAACAAAATTGAATACCTCGAGACGGGTTCTAATGCCACAATACGCAACCCAACGGAAATAGCCAATGCATTCGCTGATTTTTATCAGTCTCTCTACAACCTTAAAAATGACCCCAAAGCCTACCCAATCGGCAATTAATTCCTTCTTAAACAATATTAATCTTCCTCGGTTATCTACAGTACATCTAGAGCAACTAAATTCCCCTTTCTCCCTGGAAGAGGTTCGCCAGGCGGTGATCACAGCCAAAAGAAATTCAGCTCCAGGCCCAGACGGCCTCACTAACTCCTATTATAGGCAATTCACTGAAACCCTGTCTCCTTTCCTCCTGAGACTTTTCTCCTCTTGGCGAGCCACAGCAGATATTTCACCAAATAATCTAGAGGCCATTATAACTACCCTGCCAAAGCCAGGAAAACCCCCTACATCACCAGGAAACTTCAGGCCAATATCCCTCCTAAACTGCGACTTAAAATTGTACGCCAAAATAATCTCAGCTAGAATACATAAAGTCCTTCCATCACTGATTTCCCCGGATCAAGTGGGGTTTGTGGCGGGGAGGCAGGCGAAAAATGGGACGAGACGTATGCTGGACCTGATTGCGGTGGCTGAGGGGAGGAAAATCCCCAGTGTATTCCTGTCCTTGGACGCAGAGAAGGCGTTTGACAGGGTGCACTGGGGATATCTGAAATCTGTACTGGCCAAGTTTGGATTTGAAGGCCCCATACTTACCGCCATAATGGCACTATACTCTAACCCTAACGCCAAAGTTCTGGCATCCGGATTTATATCTCGGAGTTTTGAATTATCCAATGGGACACGCCAGGGGTGTCCGCTCTCCCCTATCATCTATGCCCTTGCTATAGAGCCTCTGGCGCAGACTATCCGTGAATGCCCTCGGATCTCGGGGATTCGAGTGGGGAGTACAAACCATGTGATTAGTCTATATGCGGATGATGTGATTTTATCCTGCACTAGTGTAGAGGTGTCCCTAAAACACGTAATGGAGATCCTGTCCTCCTTCGCTCAAGTCTCGTATTACAAGCTTAATATTACCAAGTCCTTAATTTTTCCGCTCTTCCTGCCCGCCTCAACTAGAGCCACTCTTTCTCATCTTTACCCTTTCAAATGGGAAGACGAGGGTATCCCCTACCTGGGTATTATACTGGCCCCGCTACACTCCGTGATCCGGAAAAATCTGCTGACCCTGCACACCTCACTGGATAGAGAACTTACTCGCCTTTCTCTTCTCCCGCTCTCTTGGGTGGCGAGAATGCAGACCTTTAAAATGATCTGCGTCCCAAAAATTATCTACTTACTTCGGTGCCTGCCCCTAACAATTCCGCAACGGTATCTCACCAAAATTCATTCGCTAATGAGTAAATTTATATGGGCTGGGAAAAAACCTAGAATAGCCCTGAGATGCATGCATGCCCCGTTAAGTGGTGGAGGAATGGGTATTCCTAATATTCTAACATACCACAGAGCCGCTATCCTGGAACCGGCTCGAGATTGGTGGAGGAATGATTCAGACTTAAGATGGTTACAGATTGAGTACACCTGGGCACAGGTCCACTCCCCTAAACAATTCATAGACTCCCTGCTCCTAACCCCTTCGCCCCCCGGCGATCTTCTACCCACCACAGCAGCTCTAAAGAAAGCTTGGTCCTTGTGGAGCAAGCCAGTGTCACATGCTTTAGGTCCCAGCATTCCCCTTAGATCGCTAGAAGCCTTCATTCCGAACTTGAATCTTGCCGCCTGGACACGTGGAGGTCCAATCACCCTAGCAGATCTCTATAGAGAAGGCGTCCTACTCCCGTACTCAGAAATGTGTGATAAATTTAACCTTCCCCGACACAGTCTATTCCAGTTTTTTCAAATACGTCACTTTCTTCAGTCCGCTCCTCATCTCCCGGCTCCCACGACAGCTGACCACGCCTCAATTAAAAAATTCTTTCAAAATAGCAAAATCAAAGGCCTTTCATATATCCATAATATGCTAAACTCCCCACAACCGGACAAACAATTGCCGTATATGCTCAAATGGGAAAAAGATCTAGCTTCTCCGCTTCCGCCGCAAGAATGGTTCGCGGCCTCAAAATGGATCCACAAGTTCTCTTCTTGTCTCAATCATATAGAGCAATTAAAAAAGGTTCATCTGAGGTGGTACAACTCCCCTACTAAACTGGCTTCTTTTTCCCCACATGTGTCACCACTGTGCTGGAGGGGCTGCAACCACAGGGGCACCTTATGTCATATGTGGTGGTTTTGCCCTAAGTTATCTAACTTCTGGCAGGAGGTGTTCAATCTAATCCATGAGGTTACTAGTCTCCGCCTTTCTCCAAACCCAACCTTAGCGGTGCTACACATTGGCTTAGATGGGATCCCGGATCTTTTAAAAAACATCATTTCTCACATTCTCATAGCTGGCAGGTACTGTGTGGCATACAAGTGGAGGTCGGTGAGCCCCCCTACAAAAAGAGATCTAATTGAGAGGATCAACCTACACTGGCTATACGAAACCAACTTGGCCCCCAACCTAGAGAAGAGAACGGTGAGACTTAAACAATGGCACCCGTGGGCCACTTCCCTTTATGCAACGGCCCTCCCCCAGATACCGACACCTACACCATAAATAAATTGATTATGCCTAAGAATGTCTTGTAGAGCTGCTTCCCCCACCCCCTCTCTTTCCCCCCTCCCTCCCTGCTCCTATGTTCAGGTTGTTGTTGTAAGGGGTAATTAATGTCCCAGATTGATATTCTGATAATGGCTCGAGGCTATTCCACCTCTTGCTACTCAATGCTCCTGTTCTTGATGTTGTTGTATGAGAAGTTTGTATTTTTCTGAAAACTCAATAAAAACCTTTATGATAAAAAAAAAAAATCCTAAAAGTCAATATCAACCCTTTAGAGAGAATTGGTATATGACTTAGGATAAAAGCCAAGCCAGAATCTCAATTTAAGTCATATACCAATTCTCGCTAAAGGGTTGACATTGACTTTTAGGATTGCTACTTCCAATAGGTTGCACTAGAGTTCAAGTCTTCTTCCTATCTAAAGAGGCAATTTGTATATATAATTTCCCAGAGGAGGCTTGCATGGCTCATAAGACTCCTCACTCTGGCATGTTAGACCTGACACTCTCGAAAAGGAAAAACAGTACCCTTAGATCCCTTGCTTCTTTGGGCACATTCTCCTCTATCGAGTACTTCCGACTAATATACATCTGCTAAATGCATCCTCAATGCTATTGCCACACACTGAGTACACTCTATAGAAGGAGCCTGTACCCCTGGGGTACATGAAGCCCAGACTGAGAATTATAGCTATAAGTAATTTTAACATCTCTCTCTTATTACAGGAGGAAATGGGATTATTCCATAGGCGCCTTTCAAAACTTGAGACCGCGCAAAAGCAGCAGAGTAGTCCGGCATCGGGGAAAGAAGCCAAGAGCAGCCAAATATACAAGAAAGTCATGAACCTTCCTCTAACCCTGGTGACCAATATTAGCCAAATACTCTCCGGCAGGGTCATGAAGAACTACTTACTTATCATGACCATCCTTCTGATATTCCTCGGTGCAGTCTCCAGAAATGACATCCCCTTTATTACGATTGCTCTTTACGTCCCATTCACAGTGGTCTTTTTACGTGGTGTCCTCCACCATTGGCGAGCAGTGTCACTCTCCCTTCGGAGGTCTTGGCTGGTTACTTATGCCAGGCATCTTATCCATAGACCCATTAATCTTTATGATTTTTGGTCTGCTTTGGAAGAAGCCTGGGAATTACTTTTTTCCGGCTAAATAAAACAAGTGGATGGCCCAAAACAATGCACCCGCCGGTAACAACACTGGCACCCCTGTAACTTAAGCCCATGCCCATCAAAATGTCGTTATTCTGCTCTGTTTTTGCAAGTTCATTAAATGTTTTATTAAAGTCTTATTATCTAATATAATGTCTGCATCTGTTATTCATGATTTCCTATGCACAAATATAGTCTTCATTGTGATACATTATGTCTAAGTATGGGGGAGGACCAAGCAAATGGGAAGGGAAACCCTGTGTCTAGGGAAAGAGGAGATGGTGACCCCTGACCAAACCTACCGTTGGTCCCTGGAGTCCTTCACCGCCCTAGATAGGTTCTGCACCTATGCGCCGAGCTGGATACCTGACCCTATAATGACCCTATAGCTGGGCCCTAGTTAGGAAACGGGTGGCATGAGCTCTTTGTTAACCCCACTAAACACTAAAGAAGACACAGGGAGCACACACATGGGGAAAGCACATGAACAACTTATCTCCAGATGCCTCAGGAAGAAGTTCAGCAAAGAGCAGCAACAATCCTACAGAAGAGTGCAAGCTGCCTGCTTGCAACCAGAGCTTGTGAAAGAACTGAATATCACCAGCACAAGTCCAGGGAAAATGAGAGTACAGTGGAACCTTGGTTAACGAGAACAATCTTTTCTGGGACTCTGCTTGTTAACCAAGTTACTCGTTCAGTAAAGCAAGATTTCCCATAGGAAATCATTGCAATGCAGACAATTCGTTCCACAACTTGTTAAATGTCCCATCCTGGTCCCCTATTGTGTCATTCCACACATGCACAAACTCACACAAGCACACATACACGCACGCACATATTATGCTCACCTTACGTTCCGTTCCATCGCCGGCCTCCTGGGACTTGCTGTTCGCTAGTACAGGATGTGTATTGGGTTACAATCATGACGAGGGAGGAACTTCCGCACCCAGAGCGCTGACGTCAAAGGCAGGAGCCGCTTGCCTCTGATTGGTCAGTGCGCGGCCTTTGAGTAGCGTCTGACAGCCGAAGTTCCTGCCTCATCACCATGCTTGCTTGCCAATACACATCCTGGAGCGGCGAACTAAAGGACCTAGGAGGCTAGCGATGGAACTGAAGGTACACATATTATGCTCACCTTACCTTTCGTTCCATCGCCGGCCTCCTGAGTCTTGTAGTTCGCCTCGAGGATTCCTCACTCGTCGCGATGAGCCGGCGAACTACAAGAACCATGAGGCCGGCGATGGAACGGAAGGTAAGGTGAGGCGTGCTTGTGTGTGTTTGTGTGGACTGCAAGAGCAGGTTGGAGCACAGTGGATGTACGGAACAGGAAGTGTGTGCGGTGAGGATTTTGCTCGTACAGCAAAGCTTTCTCGTAAACAGAGTTACAAATTTACAGAAAGCTTTCCTTGTTAAGCGAAATTCTCGTTAGCTGGGTTACTCGTTAAGCGAGGTACCACTGTATTTAAACCCAAGGGGAAATACTGATGATTAGCAGCTGAATGGAAGAGGAGCTCCGCTGGGTCCTAAAGGGAAAAGAAAAAAAAAACAAGCAAAGGAGATACCTAGGACACTAAATACTAAAAGCAGGAATAATAGAAAGTCAGGGAGCATGTGACCTTCTGCCGGACACCATTGGACTGTCTGTCAGCCATGACACACCCGGCCGTGACACAATATTAGGAAATTTAAGGAGATGTTTCAGATTGATGCAGTGGTACAGCTGCAGTACCAGACATGGCCCACTGTGTGGCACTGTTTGAAAGAGCAGACCTGTTAAAAAATAAAATCAGGTAGCAACTACTTGCCTGTAAGTTTTTAGGCCCATAGTTAAAAACAAAAAAAAAAAGAGTCCTGGACAACCCCTTTAAGAGCAAGCCTAGACAAAACCCTTATTTCCCACAAGTTAAAACTGCTTTTGGCACACATATCAATGTAATGAATCGAAGAACTGTGCTGTTTAACTTGCCACTCAAACTGGCTTGATAAGCATTCTGCCAGCACTATAGGTGCGGAACCATCTTATTTTTCACTTACCAG
Organism: Anomaloglossus baeobatrachus; assembly: GCF_048569485.1. NCBI lineage: Eukaryota > Metazoa > Chordata > Amphibia > Anura > Aromobatidae > Anomaloglossus > Anomaloglossus baeobatrachus. The sequence goes on from NC_134361.1 coordinate 197,393,863, forward strand.
CATGGATTGCTCTTGCCACTGTCCAATGGCTTCTCTGTCCCAATCTGAAAGCCAGCCAGTCTGTTTTTCCTGTATTCTGTATTGACAGACAGCGGAGTAGCTGCAGAGAGATAAAGTCCCACCCGCGCTTCCCACAGGGAGACAAAGCTCTACTCGTCTTCTTATAGCCCTTTCTCCACTTCTTATAATCCATCTTGGCATTTTTTGCTGCTAAATTCGGATTACCCTTGACCACAGGCAGAAGACAACAAGTTAAATAGAAGGGAGACTCCTAGTGGTCAAGTTTTGGAGTGATTTTTGGAGTGATTTTTAGAGCACTGACCAACCTGGTAGTCATTGAAGTCCATGCATCTGTAGCGCCCCACGGGGCAGGTGGTTAACCTACTCGTTGCCGGGCCGTCGACGGACGTCATCACGGGCAATCTAGCCCGGCTTTGTTGCCCCGAGGCGTACAGGAAAATGGCGGGAGAGATGATGGGGTAGTAGTTGGATGAATGTTGTGACACCACCTGTGGTATGGGGACAGGGAATTAGTCGCTGCTGCTATCGCTGTCCTCCAGGGCGGATGGTGGTAGCAGCTATGAATGGTATCGCTCCCCACAGGTGGAGTGGGCCCCGGGGAGAATGATGAGAGGGAGCAGTAATGGCGGGCACCGAGGCGTGGGGCAGCGGTGCCAGTAATAATGAGACAGAGTCTATGGCTGCAGTTCCAGGTTGTTTACTCACTCTTTGTGCTGTGCTGCTCACCCGGGTAATACCAGTCACTTGCTGTGATGGGCTCCGTCGAACCCAAATTTTTTCAGAGGTCAGTCCGGTGTGGTGTTCGGTGGGTTCCCTCCTTGTAGCGCCTGTGCATTGGATCCTCGTGGCTTGAAGCTACTTGGGGACCCCAGTTGACACGAGTAGTACTCTTGTCCCTAAATGCAAGTGCCGCGGTTCCGCTATGGGGTCTGGCATTTTACTAGGCCCTGGATCCTCTCTGGCACTGTTCTTTAGGGCGCTGTGTGGTCAGGGAAACTTGAAACTTCCCTGTCCTGATAGATTTTGGAAAACCAACGTGGAGTCTGATCTTCCCTAAGGTCCTGCCGCCCTGTGTGGTGCCGGTTCCGAGGGGAGCAGTTTCACAATCCCCTGCGGCAACCGTGTGAACTCTCCTCTCCCACCGGAGCACCCGTGAGACACATCTGCTCCCTTCCTCTCCTGCTGGAAAACTCTCTAACTGTTGTGTTGGCTCCTAACTCCCCCTTCTGGCTGCTCCTCCCCCCCCTCCAGGTCCTAATCTAGTGGGACTAGGGTCCCTGTGTGAGGGCATCCTATATATACCACTCTGTAGGTGACCACTTTGTTACCCGACCCTAGCCCAGTCCCCAGTGGGAACAGGGGTAACCTGGTGTGTATTTGAGTGGGTAAGTGGTGAAACCAGTAGTGACCTCGTCAGGATCCGGGTTTAGCATTACACCCAAAATAGGGTGCAATACTCTGTTTCGACTGAAGCCTCAGGGGCGCAACATATCCATAGTAGTACAGCCAAGGTCACTTTTTGAAGGATTTTTCAGTGTCTTGGACGGTTTTCAATACATTTACTGTTGTTTTTATTATTATTTTTAATTGTGTTTTGTTATTATTTTTGACACTTGAGTAAATTAACTCAAAGACAGATGATAAATGCCATAGAAATACTATCCACTCATATAAACAGTAAAAAAAAAAGTACAGCACCGATGACGACATGATGACCTGAATAATGGATAGGTTGTTTCTCAGTAGATCTTGTTTCTCTACACCTTGTTCTTCAAGGTCTCATACAAAGGGATCCCTTCAGAGGTCTTGCCTCGTTACTCATGCCATGCATCTTTTCAATAGCCTCATTAATGATTATGATTTTATGTCTGCATGTGAAGAACCCTAGGAGAGCTAAGAAAAGCCTCCTTAGTGTTCCAGTGTTCACCCAGATAGCAGCCATTTTAGTACAGGCCTTACATACAACCTAAAACTTTACAGTTTCGAGTTGGGGATAGTAGCTTGATGGTATCCAAAGGATGGTGACCAGCAAGAATCCAGCGAACTACATCTATATCTAAGTGGAAGTGAACCCTTATTTTAAGTTGTTTTATAGAATTATTGAATTTACAGCTGTGCGCTCTGATGTCCTCTATTCTAAACCACCCTAAAGTGGCTGCTGCATTCCCTGCCTCGACTTTTATACTGGCTATGTTTGTCGCTTCTGATTGGCTGTGCTATACCATGTGATGTGAAAGCTGCAAGGAAATGTTGGTCGTGACTGAGATTTATATAAACATCCTACGCTTGATGTAATATTCTGCAATGTAAAAATGGCAGCGAGCAATTATTTTAGCAATTTTCTTAAATTAAATCACAACTTGTTTGAATTTGAGCTGTAAAATTTGACTCAAATTAGATCAATTCAGTAAATTTTCAGCAATGTTATGACTAGAATCACACCACTGACGTCTGGCAATCATTTAGGTAAAAAAAAGTAGGGTGGTCATCTGCTGCACCAATACCATTAATAGAATATTGCCGATGTCTGCAGGGTTTTGGGTTGATCCATAGTTTACACAAAGCCTAAATTTGTAAGGCCACGTACACATGTTGGGTGTTTGGTGAAATTTTTACCTCAGCATTTGTAGGTCAAAGTGGGTAAAAAATACAGAAGTGGTGCCCATGTTTCTATTACACTTTTCCTCTGATTGATCCACTCCTGGTTTTGGCTACAAATACAGAGGTAAAAATCTCACCAAATACTCTATGTGTGCACGTGGCCTTAAAGGGAAACTCCATTAGGTCTTGTGCACACGTTGAGTATCTGGGGAGTTTTTTACCTCAGAATTTGTAAGGCTATGTGCCCACGGGACTCTGTATCTGCGGATTTTTCCGCATCAAAATCCGCAGCTTTCCCCGGAATCCGCACCTTTTCATAGGTGCGGATTTTGTGCGGATTTGATACGGATTTGACGCGGATTTTGTTGCGGATTTTGCGATTTTTTTTAAATTCAATTGAATAAGCAAAATCCGCACGAAAATCCACAACAATAATTGACATGCTGCAGATTTTTCCGCATGATTTCCGCTGCGGAAAAATCCGCAGCGTGGGCACAGCATTTCCCAAATGCCATAGAAATGGCTGGGGAGTAGCTGTGCTGCAGATTTCTGGAAAATCAACGGCTTTTCCGCGAGAAATCCGCGGCAAAATCCGCGCATTTTTCGCAGCGTGGGCACATAACCTAAAAGCTACTTTACACACTGCGATATCGGTCCCGATGTCGCTAGTGTGGGTACCCGCCCCCATCTGTTGCGCAACATGGGCAAATCGCTGCCCGTGTCGCACAACAGCCGTCACACATACTTACCTGTCCGGCGATGTCGCTGTGACGGGCGAACCGCCTCCTTTCTAAGGGAGCGGTCCCTGCGGCGTCACAGCGACGTCACTGAAGCGTCACTGAACCGCCGCCCAATAGCAGCGGAGGGGCGGAGATAAGCGGGACGTAACATCCCGCCCACCTCCTTCCTTCCGCATAGCGGCCGGGAGGCAGGTAAGGGGAGCTTCCTCGTTCCTGCGGCGTCACACGCAGCGATGTGTGCTGCCGCAGGAACGAGGAACAACTTCATTACTGCTGCAGTAACGATTTTTGAGAATGGACCCCCGTGTCGCCGATTAGCAATTTTGCACGTTTTTGCAACGATGCAAAATCGCTTATCGGTGTCACACGCAACGGCATCGCTAATGCGGCCGGATGTGCGTCACAAATTCCGTGACCCCAACGACTCCGCATTAGCGATGTCGCAGCGTGTAAAGCCCGCTTAAGCCAAAAAACCAGTAGAGGAACAATCAGAGGTAAAGTATAAAAGGCACCACTTTTGTATATTTACCCTGTACTGGTTTTGGTCTTACAAATTCTGAGGTAAAAAAGTTACCAAATACTCAAAATGTGCCTTAAAGGGAAACCCTGTTAGGCCACGTGCATACATTGAGTATTTGGTGAGTTTTTTACCTCAGGATTTGTAGCCAAAACCAGGACTAGGTAAAAAAAAATACAAAAGTGGTGCCTATGTTTCTATTATACTTTTCCTCTGATTGTTCCTCTCCTGGCTTTTGGCTTCCAAATTCTGAGGTAAAAAAAACCTCATCAAATACTCAATGTGTGCACACAGCCTTACAAATTCTGAGTTGAAAAAAACTCATCAAATACTCAATGTGTGCACGCAGCCTTACAAATTCTGAGTTGAGAAAAAACTCACCAAATACTCAATTAATATAATAAAATAATAATATAATAAAATACGCACATGGCCTTATTTGGTGAGGTTTTTACCTCAAAATTTGTAAGCCAAAATCAGAATTGGGTAACAAAAAATACATACGGTAAATGGTTCCTGTGTTTCCAGTATACTTTTTCTCTGATTGTTCCACTCCTGATTTTGGCTAGGGCCCCACTTTGCGTTCTCCTACTTGCAGTTTAGAACGCACGTTTTTGCCTTAATTGATTTATCCAAAGTTGCCTTTTTCTGAAATTTAGCGCTGAAAACGCATGCGTTTTAGCTGCGTTTTCAGCGCTTTTTACATGCTTTTCCACTTGTGTTTTGAAAGATGCGTTTTGAACATCAAGACACAGCTAAATAAAGTTTAAGCAGTCAAACAGAATGAAAAAAAGTTAAACAAATCTATAATTTAAAGTAAAATAATGAAAATATATTTATATCAATTTTTTTGCGTTAATTCGATATTTAACGAAAAATTAGCAATAAATTAATAATTTTTTTAATTTTATTGGTCGGACTATGTGTGTGTGTAAAGGGACATATGAAATCATTATTTTGATGTCCAAAAAACATGCGTTTTTGAAGTCCAAAACGCATGCGTTTTTGAAGTCCAAAACGCATGTTTTCTGCACCAAAAAAGCAGGTTAAACGCAGAAATTTGGATGATTCTTGGTTTTTGCCATTTCTCATTGACTTCAATGTTATCAAAACTGACCGAAAATGGCAAAAAAAATTGACATGTTGCTTCTTTAAACGCATGGTTTTTGCCACAAAATATGCAAATTCGCAGATGCGTTTACAAACGCAAAATGGGGTCGGAAAAATCACATTTGCGATTAATTTTAATGGGAAATTGAAACGCAAGCATTTTGGCAGGAAAAAGGTGCGTCTCAAAACGGACCAAAAAAGCACCAGAAACGCAGGTGGAATCGCAAAGTGGGGCCCTAGCCTTTGGGTTACAAATACTGAGGTAAAAACCTCACCAAACACTCAACAGGGCCTTAAAATCTAAGTTTCTTTTCCTATTTTGACACAGTCACCTAGTTACATAGGTTGAAAAAAGACTTGGGTCCATCCAGTTCCACTTTCCTCCACCAATTATACATTTTTGTCACTAAATCCTTTCTAAACGACAATGTTGTGTGTACTTCGGAAAACATCCAGCCCTTTCTTAGACCCGCAACACACATCCGTTTCTTTTGAACGTGTGCGGTACGTATTTGCACGTACCGGAGACACGTACACATGGAGACCCATGTTATTCAATGGTAGATGGCACACACACGTAAAATCACACGGAACGTGTGTCCGTGTGGTAAGTACGTGTGTGCGCTTTTCTACACAGACGACATGTCTGTTTTTGGCCGGCAGCACGCAGGCACGGACCCGCTTTAGTCTATGGGAGTATGTCCGTGTTCATCACGTATCGTCCGTGTCCGTTTGTCATCACCAAATCCGCAACACTTGTTTCCAATCTATCAGGTCAATTGAAAGCAAACAACAACACCAGGATCTCATGATGAATGATTAAAATCGTTAATTGGGTAAGAATGCGGGCCTTTAAAAACGAACGGCACACGGACTGCACACATACGTATTTTATGTCAATACGGACATTCCACACACACACACGGCTCGCATACGCCATCACACGGATGCCATACGTACCGGAGAAACGCCCCTAAAAAACGGAACACGGACCCGAAAAACGGACCGTAAGACACGTACGTTTTTTTTGCGGAAGTGTGTTTTAGGCCTTAACAGTTGTTATAGTGTCTGCCATTAATACCTCCTGTGGTAGGCAATTCCACAGTCTGACTGCTCTAACTGTAAAGAACCCTTTCCTATTTAGCTGCCGGAATCGTCTTTCTTCCACCTGTATTGAGTGCTCCCTGGTCCTTAGTATTGAAATTAAAATTATGTTTTCCAGAACTGCCAACTCCGTCTAAAGTGTTACATCAAGAATAGCCTAAAGTGAAAACTGGCAGTGCAAAAACAAAGAAACAACCCTTTATATCTAACCCTGGACGTATGTATATGTATTGGCATGTATTCACACTGACAATTCAACTCTTGTCAGCTAACATCCATGCTACAATGTGGATTTTTCAATAGTTATCTTTTATTAAACGTTATGGGTAATACCTGTGAGAAATAATAGGAAGAATAGGGTATGAGAAAAACTGGTAACTTGTGGATTTGACAAATGAGTATATGGAAAAGCTGATGACCATAGAGAATATTAATACCGTGGCTGTGGAAAGGCAAAGGGGGAACCTGTCCGGGGGACATTGAATGTTCATACACTCAAAAATTAACTTCATTTTCCTAAAAAAAAAAAAAAATTACAGCAAATCTATTTTTATGGAAATTCCTTTTTTTTTAAAGATAAATTAAAAATGATTTTATTTTTTATGGCGGAAAAAACCCAAAACAGTAGATTAGGGCAGAAAACGATGGACACGTTGGAATAAATCAAACCACAAACAAAATTGATGACGAATATCAGATCTATTTGCAGGATAAATTCCAACATCAAAGGTATAATTTATTATTGGACACTTTATGGTTCTACCGGTGCGTCCTGCGCACCGACAAAAAGGAAGTTGCAGATACATTTTCTTGTCCAGGGCTAGGGGAGAGAAAAAACAAAAAGGGTCTGCGGTGCTGTAAAAAAATAGCGTCACATCTGTCTAGAGGCAGTGTCTTGTATTGCAGTTTAGCCTCGTGGATAGGCTGCAATACCGTTAATGGCCACTGGACAGAGGTGGCGCTGTGAATGGAAAATAGTACACCCTTTTATTTAGAGTTCCTATTACAATCACAATTTATTATTCTATTGTATCTACCAAGGAAGTATAGAAGATTCTCTTCACCTTGATTTTATTATTCATTCTGAATATTATCCACAGTGATTATAAATGCATAATACATGACCCAACATGATGTTCTATAGAATATATTACATCATTTATGAATACATCTACCCTATGATGTCATCAGAATTTGAGGATAATTCTGAAATTTTTTTGACCCATCAAGCTGAAATATTGCATTGCAAAGTGCCCAACTTAAAAATCGAAGTATCTACAGTTTCGGAGTCCCAGATCGTATCTTCTTGAGGTCTTTGGATTAGAATGTGGATGGAAAAAGCAAGGGCCACATTGTTAGATGGAACCAGTATCAAGGGCCACGTTGCTAGATGGAACCAGTATCAAGGGCCATGTTGTTCGATGGAACCAGTATCAAGGGCCACGTTGTTAGATGGAACCAGTATCAAGGGCCACGTTGTTAGATGGAATCAGTACCAAGGGCCACGTTGTTTGTTAGTTGGAACCAGTATCAAGGGCCACATTTATGGAATATCGAAAGTAAGAGTCTGATAAGTGTCAATTCCGCTTCCAGGACTCACGCCTATGGGCCGAACGGGGGCCCCCTTCATCCTTATTCAGAGGCTGTAAACCAGCAAAACATTTCAGTCCTCCCATAAAAGTAAAATGAAGATAGCCGCACACATACCTGGCCGTATCCTCCCTTTATTCAATCCATACAGAGATCAGAAGACCCCCATTCTGTTATCAAGAGTTCCCAAAGATGGCCAGATTACTCCAAAGACATAGTGATAGAGAATTTAGATTGTGAGCCCCAATGAGGACAGTGATGTCAATGTCTATAAAATGTTCACCGAACCCTTGCCCTACGAAAACAGTTGTCCTTCTTCTCCCCGTCATGCATCTGGATTCAAACCTTTGAGTCGGTGGTTGGCTTCTCTGTCTGTCAGACAACGTAGATTTACATTATCTACTGATCAGAGAAGCCGACCACAGACTCAATGGTTCAAATCTAGATGTGTGACGGGAAGAAGGTGGACAGCTGTTCCCACACGGCAAGTTCCAATGGCAAGGGTTCGGTGTTTATAAAATGCTCACCAAACCCTTGCCGTGTGGAAACAGTTGTCCGCCTTCTCCCTGTCATGCATCTAGATTCGAACCTTTGAGTCTGTGGTCAGTTTCTCTGTCTGTCGGACCACCGGACCACAGTAGATTCACATTATCTACTGATTAGAGAAGTCAACCACAGACTCAATAGTTCACAGATGCATGACGGGGAGAAGGTGGACAGCTGTTCCTACACGGCAAGTTCCAATGGCAGGGGTTCAGTGTCTATAAAATGCTCACCGAACCCTTGCTGTGTGGAAACAGTTGTCCGCCTTCTCCCCGTCATGCATCTGGATTCGAAACTTTGAGTCTGTAGTCAACTTCTCTGTCTGTCGGACCACCAGACCACAGTAAATTCACATAATCTACTGTGATCCAGTGGACAGAGAAGCCGACCACAGACTCAAAGGTTCAAATCCAGATGCATGACGGGGAGAAGGTGGACAACTGTTTCTGCAGGGCAAGGGGTCGGTGTCTATACAATGCTGGGGAATATGTTATATATAAATTCATGTACCTGCTTCTGTTCTCTCTGATATAGAAAATATGCTTGGGCAACAATGTCTGTGGCCAGATGAATGGGGGCAGCAAAGAACAGCATTGCTTCTGGCCCTGGGGCTGCAATTATTGTACCCATGAATTGGAAAGACCCTCATTCTCATTGCATTCTTCTCAATTTAGACAGGAGACTTTTGTTAACAGATTCCACAGAATACAATATTTGGTCTATGGTCAACAGCAGAACCTTGGTAAATATGGATCAGACATGTTGACATTCAATATGCCCAGTCCTATTGTTTGTAGCTCTTTGACTAGCAGAAATCTCATCTATTATTCAGGGGAGGTTTCTTGCTTTGACTTTCTTAGACAGTTATCGATGACCGGCTTTAGACCACTGTAAAAACAACCCCTTGAAGAAGCTTGTTCCAAGAGGAAACCAAAAATCACCATGTCCTTTACGAGCACTGGTAGAAAACCTCATTTACCTTAACCTTGGTAAAGCCTACAAAAAAATATCCCAAGGTCGACATCCTGGATTGTCGGCCAAGTATATATACTGCCTACTCATCTGTATCCTTCTTACCCATTGCTGAATTCACCTTGTCCTTAGATGAGTTGCACATTCACAGACAACATTCATGAAACAGTAGTCCTAACTAGGAGACCCCACTGTACATCCAACAATGTGCGTCATATGGACAGTCCTGCTGTCTGCAAAATATTTCATTGCATATTTTTTTTTTAATAGGTAACTTTCAGGCTAGTTACAAGATTTCATGATAATAGTGTACCAATATACAGTGAAAACGGGCAAGCAATGCATGTGTGAATAGGAGACAGAAAGTCACCGCTGCTCCTGCAAATGAGTATTTACAATATGTGCAGACCATAGGAAGAATCTCAGAAGACGCGTTCCCCGAAGTTTTATGCAGGCGACACAGAAGAGTTGGAGACCGATGAGACTTCTGTTCGAGATGTGCTGGACACTTCTGAGCCATCATCAACCTTCTTGCCAAATAGTTGGTAGATAGAGTTCCGGAACTGTAAAACAAAAGACATAGACACTTAAAAGACTCCATCGATGGATGGTAGTTACTGGTAACTTTTACTGCAATTTTAAATAACTTTTTACACTTGCAGTACCATTTTTCACCACTAGTATTTGCAAGTACTTTCCTTGTGACACCTAGATGACACTGCCCCTAATCTGTAAGATATAGCAAATTCAACATTGGAGGAACACTTCTTCCAAAAAGTGAAAACCCAATGTATAAATCATCCAATAGACCTCTAATGAGGCTAAACCTTCTAATTAATGGGCAGAATGGTGGCTCAGTGGTTATCACTGTACAGTAAGCAGCATGGTGGCTCAGTGATTAGCATTGTACAGTGGTCAGCTTGATGGCTAAGTGGTTAGCACTGTGCAGAAGGCAGCATGGTGGCTCAGTGGTTAACATTGTACACTGGGCAGCATGGTGGCTCAGTGGTTAGCACTGTACAGTCGACAGCATGGTGGCTCAGTAGTTAGTAATGTGCAGTGGGCAGTATGGTCGCTGAGTGGTTAGCACTGTACAATGGGCAGCATGTTGGTTCAGTGGTTAGTAATGTACAGTGGGCAGCATGTTTGCTCAGTGGTTAGTATTGTACAGTGGACAGCATGTTGGCTCATTGGTTAGTAATGTACAGTGGGCAGCATGGTGGTCGAGTGGTTAGTACTGTATAGTGGGCAGCATGGTGGCTCAGTGGTTAGCACTGTACATTAGGCAGCATGGTGGCTCAGTGGTTAGCATTGTACAGTGGTCAGCATGATGGCTCAGTGGTTAGCACTGTGCAGTAGTCAGCATGGTGGCTCAGTGGTTAAGATTGTACACTGGGCAGCATGGTGGCTCAGTGGTTAGCACTATATAATGAGCAGCATGGTGGCTCAGTGGTTAGTAATGTACAGTGGGCAGCATGGTGGTCGAGTGGTTAGTACTGTATAGTGGGCAGCATGGTGACTCAGTGGTTAGCACTGTACATTAGGCAGCATGGTGGCTCAGTGGTTAGCACCGTACAGTAAGCAGCATGGTGGCTCAGTGGTTAGCACTGTACAGTAAGCAGCATGGCGGCTCAGTGGTTAGCATTGTACAGTGGTCAGCATGATGGCTCAGTGGTTAGCAATGTGCAGTAGGCAGCATGGTGGCTCAGTGGTTAAGATTGTACACTGTGTAGCATTGTGGCTCAGTGGTTAGCACTATATAATGAGCAGCATGGTGGCTCAGTGGTTAGCACTGTACAGTGGACAGCATGGTGGCTCAGTAGTTAGTAATGTGCAGTGGGCAGTATGGTCGCTCAGTGGTTAGCACTGTACAATGGGCAGCATGTTGGCTCAGTGGTTAGTAATGTACAGTGGGCAGCGTGGTTGCTCAGCGGTTAACACTGTACAATGGGCAGCATGTTGGTTCAGTTGTTAGTAATGTACAGTGGGCAGCATGGTTGCTCAGTGGTTAGTAATGTACAGTGGACAGCATGGTGGTCCAGTGGATAGTACTGTATAGTGGGCAGCATGGTGGCTCAGTGGTTAGCACTGTACATTAGGCAGCATGGTGGCTCAGTGGTTAGCACTGTACATTAGGCAGTATGTTGACTCAGTGCTTAGAACTGTACATTAAGCAGCATAGTGGCTCAGTGCTTAGCACTGTACAGTGGGCAGCATGGTGGCTCAGTGGTTAGCACTGTACAATGGACAGCATGTTGGCTCAGTGGTTAGTAATGTGCAGTGAGCAGCATGGTAGCTCAGTGGTTAGCACTGTATAGTGGGCAGCACGGTGGTTTAGTGGTTAGCACTGTTGCTTTGCTGGGGTCCTGGGTTCAAATCCCACCAAGGACAACATCTGTAAGGAATTTGTATGTTCTCCCCGTATTTGCGTGGGTTTCCTCCCACTCTCCAAAGACATGGATTATGAGCCCCAATGGGGACAGTGATGATAGAATATGATGGCACTATATAAGCAAAGCATGATAAATGAGAGGTGATCTTCTGTTTTGCACTGTCCACACATTCTCCTCCTGACCCAATATGGTACTGAAAAATATTAATTAAAATAATTTGGGGCGTTATTAGACGACTAAAATGCTTTACCTAGCCCCATGTAAAGCTCAGAACTAAAAGTGACTATTCTATTTCCCGTTAGCAAATTAACAAGCTCTACTAGGAAAATAGCAAATCATTCGACCAACCTGTCTGTTCATGAAGACATAGATAATTGGGTTGTAAATGGTGGCACTCTTAGCAAAAAATGCAGGCAATGAGGCAGCCAGAGGATGAAAACTGTAGCCAGGGTTGGCAGCAGCAAAGCAAGCAAAAATTGTATATGGTCCCCAGCAAAAGCAATAAGCAATGATCATCACAACCACCATTCTGGAAACCTCACGCTCAGCTTTCTGAGTGGATTCTGACTCCTTCTGCTGCTGTGCAACCTGAAAAATTAAAAATATTCATGCAAATAGTTAATAAAATACTTACTAAGATGGAATTCTGTACAAATCTACTTTAGAAAGTGAAGGAAGTTCAAGCACCTATAGTGCTGGAGGAACCATCCACTCAAAGTCACGTTCATGCACATATAGTGCTGGAGGAACCACCCACTCAAAGATGGCAAGTTATAGAGCATAAGGACATTCTCTATATATATTAGACTGGTATGAGCACCAAAATTATTATTGTGTTGCAGGGGATGAAGGCAGCAAGACCATGCTATTCTACAGGTTTTGTGTGAAAGGACAGGCATCATCACTCACCTTACGAATGGCCCACCATACAGCTATGTAAAAGAGGATGATAAGAGACAGGGGAAGAAAGCAACAGGTTATCATGAGCACCAGCATGTAAGACTGGATTCCTGGGTCACTGTTGCCACTGAATACATCCGGACCACAAGAGGTCTTCAAGCCATGGGGCCAATACCTGTTGGTAGATGGTAGAACAACAGCGTAAGACTATAAAGTCAATCCTTCATGGTCAAAGTAAGAGATGGCGGACAATATATCTCATTGTATTGGATTCATTAGTATGGGTGGTTACGATAGGATCTTATGGGGACATCAACGTTTACCAATTGTTGTTGAACTTACCTGCTCCAGCCAAATATTGGTGGTGCACACCAGACAGCTGCCCAAACCCAGGAGAAGACGATGCCACCAGCAGCCAATTTTCCATCAAACTTAATGTTTCCGAAGGGTTTGCAGACCACAAACCACCGCTCCCAGGCAATTACTGTTAAGGACCAGAGACCGGTAATTCCTGTAGACAATATTCATATAGCCATTAAAAGAATAAATTAAATATGTATTTGTAGACCATGTTCAAAAGAGGACTTGGTCCATCATGGAAGCTGAAAAGTGATAAAAAAAAATGAGGCTTAAAAAGGAATTTGATTCCTGCCTCTGGTGGTGGCTCAAATTTCAAAAAGATTGGATGTTGTAAGACAACATCGCGAATTATTCTTTCCCCGTAATTCCTGTAGGCAATATTCATGTAGCCAATGTATATGTAGACTATGTTCAAGAGGACTTGGTCCATCATGAAAGCTAAAAATTGATTAAAAAAAACAAAACAAGACTTAAAAAAGAATTCGATTCCTGACTCTTATGGTGGCTCAATTTCCAAAAAGATTGGATGTTGAATTACAACATCACGAATCCTTCTATCTCCATAATTCCTGTAGACAATATTCATATAGGCATTATAAGAATAAATTAAAGCTATATGTGTAGACGATGCTCAAAAGAGGACTTGGTCCATCATGGAAGCAGAAAACTGATAAAAATCAAGGCTTAAAAAGGAATTTGATTCCCTGCCTCTGGTTGTGGCTCAATTTCCAAAAAGATTGGATGTTGTAAGACAACATCGCGAATCCTTCTTTCCTCGTAATTCCTGTAGGCAATATTCAAGTAGCCAATGTAAATGTAGACCATGTTCAAGAGGACTTGGTCCATCATGAAAGCTAAAAACTGATATAAAAACAAGGCTTAAAAAGGAATTTGATTCCTGCCTCTGATAGTGGTTCAATTTCCAAAAAGATTGGATGTTGAAATACAACATCACGAATCCTTCTTTCCCCAAGAATTGTTGGTCAAGGTAAAGTCGGGATGCCACCATACAAATAAGATAGTTGGCTCAAAAAATTTGTCTTAATTTTGCCTTCCAACTCCTATAGAGATCATAATATAGACTTACTTGCTACCCCATCTTATGTTATCGCCCCCAGGACGTCCTATCATAATTTCAATCTTCTCTATGTAGTAAATACCCCACCACATGCTAATATACAGCCCATCTAGCTAATGCAGTTATCATAACTTACCACAAACTGAAACAGTATAACCTTCAATAACACATAATGGATGGCCAAGGACGAAGTAACCAAAAATCTGGTTGAAGACACTAATGGTGCTAGCAATAATTGTCTCGCCAAGGTCAGCAATAGCTAAGTTCACCAGGATCCAGTTCAAGGGGTGCCGAAGCTTTTTAAATTTTAATGTAGCTACCAAGACCAGACCATTTGTGAAAACAGAAGCTGCTACTACAAATAACATCCAGAGGGTTGTGATGTTATAAACCCATCGAGGTGCAATGTGGTAATTTGGACCTTCAAAGGGACCTAGAAATGGTAAAGAGACAAAAATTAGGTTCAGTTTACAATAAATTTACGTAATCACATTCATCTTGTATTCCAAGCCAAGCCAGGTTCATTTATCTCCTCTCGTTAGTTGACCGTTTGTGAAGCTATGGCTTATCCCTGGGCTTCCGGACTGGGATTAGTAGCACACTTGATGACATGAGTCACTTATTAATCTAATGACTCTTGTGTCAAAAGTTGTGAACAGAGCAGAAAGTAATCCGCTCGGCTGACAGCTTCAAGGACATCTCCACCTTTACCGGGGATTACTGCACGCTCATAATAAGATGCCAACTAAGAACCAAGGTGCCCATGGACTTGCTTACACGTGAAGTAGGAGCACGTCAAATGACCACCTATCCAAGAAAATGACCACCTTATGTAGACTAAATTTCCATGAACTATCTTCAGTTCCGTTATATACTACCGTATGTATCATGGCCATGTTCTTTCGCACAATCACTCTTCTAGAATTGGGGCACTCAACTTACAGAGCAGACTCACGTACCATTCATAATACCAGTTTCTAGGGCCTCCAACCATCTAGTCTCAGACATGTTTGCCTGTGTCTGCTCTTGAATTCTTATGTGTCAGGGAGAGGAATGCACATGAGGGTAGGGTTGGATCTGGGATCTCCATAAATTGGTAGAAGCACCATATGCAAGACCCTTCTTTGAGTTGTAGATTAAGGTAGAGAGTTGGCCATGCATGTGTGTGGCTATGTTCATGGCTTCTTTCTTTCTGCAGTGTGAACAAGGAAGATGGAGACCCCTTTTTTCTCCCACAAGGTGGCCAATCTGAAACAGTCCATTAGGATAGTTTTCTAACTCTTAGGGCTCATGCAGGCATCTGGGAAAATCAGTCCGCGCACGGAACGCAAAGCACAGACTGTCCGAGGGTCTCCTAACCAAACCATATGTCTTTGAGGCTGCTGTGTGCACGAAATAATTTTCCAGGACATCTGCTTGTGCCCTTATTTGTCTTTTTAGCTGATTTATGACCACAGATCACATTAAAGTTGAACATACAGGAAAAGAAGAGTTTGTAGAAGCCAAAAGGTGCGAAATGTCTGATAAATCCGAATGGGAAATACATGGACTTAAATAAAAATAATGTTTTCTGATTTGAACAACCCCTTTAAGTCTGACAGTGTATCCTTCAAACTAGAAAAGCCTATGCAACCCTGCTCAAAAACATTATTATTCCATGCACCTTAGGGTGGTCATCTTAATTCGTATAGTTAATAACCAAATGGCATGCGTCCAACACCAAAAAATCCAAAAATGAATATATTTTACAAAGATAAAAAATACTGCAATCCACAATATACTGTAAGATTTACATAACTGAAGATGAACTTAACCCAAAGCTTCAGAATTGAGATGTACTTGAAGCCGAGTATACTGCCTTTGGTACAGAGCTCAGCTATCTCCAGAAGTCCGAGAGAAAATAAATGGAGTGTCCAAGGCTCTATTCAATCAGGGCACTTTATATAATCTATTCTTAGTAACTTTCTAATTTGGCACAACCCTTAAAAGAAAAGGAACCATAGAAATTGGAAAAATGGGGCATCTCTATCTCCACTGGAATGTGCGACCACCATATATTTCCGCTCCGTGGAGCTGCCGGAAAAAGCCAAGAGCAGCACATGATAGCCACATAGGGAATGAATTGAGCAGTGGTCGGACAGTAAGATCTTCACCGATCAATAAGTTCCTCACTGGAAAATTCCTTAAAACATGGCATGCAAACAAATATCCATAGCTGAACTTCACCAAAAAACCCTCATGATATCACCTTATGTTTGTCCCTATGGTGTCCATACCTACAACTTATTATATCAGTATTACCTTTTCACTCCCTTGTCTATAAATCGGCAATTTTTCAGAGCAATAACTCAAAATGAATGAGGATCCACTAAGCTTATTCCATAATACATCCACTTTTAGCTTTGGGAAAATCGGTTGTGTTGACTCATTTCGAAGGTTTGTTCCAACTTTTACAACATTACAAGCATTTGCATAGCAGTATGACTATATAAATGTGCCCAATCTCATATGCACCTCATAAAATTACCTTTCCAAAATTACCTTTCCAAAATTTTATATCAAGAGCCACATTGGAAACACTGATCAATCAAAAAGCCAACACTCAATATGTGACGAAACCTTCGATAACTATAAATGTATGTCCACAATTACCAATTTTTTTTGAAATATACAATATGCAGCTTTGAATTGAATTTGAATTTCAAATTTGAATTTTGAATTTGAATTTAAAATTTTAATTTGAATGCAAAAAAGTTTACCAAAAATGATATTGTAACTGTTACCGATAGACGGCATGGACTACTCACCCCTTGTGTTGTTGCTGTTAGTGTATGTAAAGATGCTACTTCTGGTTGAGTCTTCCTCATCATGCTTTCTCCGGGCAGCATATACTGCTTCATTCCATGACACCGCCATGCCCTACGTATCCTTCTCACACCAGATTCTCCTCTATCTTTGATCTAGCTTTGGTTCTTTTACTCTTCGCCTTCTATTTCTTTAAGTTCTTTCCTTTCCTTTGCTCACTAAACCGTCTGTCACTTGGTTGGGTGATTGGGTGACCTCTCTCCAGTTATATACCGAGCTGAGATGGATTAGCCTAGACACTCACAGACTAGCTCAAGCCCCCTTAAACTTTTTATCTCTTAATTGGCATATGAGTTTTAACTTCACTCCCCCCCTTTCCCACATTCTCTCCGTATTGTGGGCTTACGTCACTTGAGCAGGTTAAGGATGACTTTTCTGGACACTTTGGGTGACAGGATAAGAGCTTGCTTAAATGAAAGAGAGAGAAGGAGGGGAATGGCTTGGAGCTTTCTTAGGAACCAAATCCTATCTCATCTTCTCCATGTCTGTCCTTTGTTAATACCCTTCACTTTGTGAAATTGGGGTCACTGTGTTAATTAGAGGAAGTGAAAATTGAGCATAAAATAGACATCACGACATAAGATCTGATGAACCATTATCTCCGAAACGTTTTTTTTTTTTTTTACAAATAGACCATTGTCTAATCAATCAAAGGTGAAACCACAAGACACCTTGAGGGAACGATTTGAAGGCCACGTGACTTCTTTCCTACTATCTTGTTCCCAAAGATTTACCTGTCTGATATACCAAGTCAACCAAGTATGGTCAAAATGTCTCGCGATTGCCTCAAAGGACGTTTTTGTATCGATAGTTTCGTAAGAAAATCGAGCAGACAACTACAATTGAGAGGCGCTGCAGATTAAGTCCAGACTTCGGATTTACTTTTTCCGGGACAGTGGTGCCACTTTCTTGACTGAGGATTATGGCTTTAAGATGAGCAGATATATAATGTGAAGCCTTAGATAGATGCCCTACATTTGCTGAAAACAGGACGACCCAGTCTAAATCTAAATCAATTAACTATTTTCCGGTGCGGACAGGAACTGAGTTCTTTTATTAGATCTTTAAAAAAAGGAATTGAAGGCAATTACATCGCATCATTTTTCTTACTAGTAATAATGTGAAGTTTTGTTTTACATTTTTACCCAAAAATTATCAACTTTCGTTTGGAATCATTTTTTTAGAAATTACTATTTAAAGAAACACCAAGGCCTTTCCCTATCAAGTAGGATTCCATAATAGACTGTTTAATTGTTTCTTTTCTATCTATAAAGCTGTAAAGTAAAAATTGTCCCATCCAAAAATTCTGATGAAAGCAGATACAATGATTTTTTTAATTGTCCTTGAGTAAAATAAATGGGCTGTAGATCATTTGCCCAGAGCCAACAACATTGTATATTATTACATTGTGGTGAAAACGTATGAGAATCCATTGAAGACATTCAAACTCAATGCAATGTATCCATACTGGGGAGCCATGCCATTGTGTTCTGACATACAGTGCCTTGCGAAAGTATTCGGCCTCTTTGAATTTTTCAACCTTTTCCCACATTTCAGGCTTCAAACATAAAGATAAAAAAGTTTAAATTTTATGGTGAAGAATCAACAACAAGTGGGACACAATTGAACGAAATTTATTGCTTATTTTAAAGGGAACCAAACATCAGGATTTTCGTGTATAAGCTGCAGCCAGTGCAGTGCTGGCACTATCATGCACAGTGTGTACATACCATCAGGGGGCAGCTCGGGTGTTTAGGCAGTGAAATACAACTTTATAAAGTTTGAAATTTCGTGCACTTTTTGATTGACGTGTGCACCTCTGCAGATAATGTCCGGGCGGGTTATGCAGGAGTTCCCCGCCCCCCCACCAGCCTGTTCCTCCCTCTCTCCTGATGTCCGGGCGGGTTATGCACGTGTTCCCCGCCCCCCCCGCGCCGCCTGTTCCTCCCTCCCTCCCTCTGGCTGTATGTAAATATCTAATCTTCAGAAACATGGCGCCGGAGTGGGCCTCTGCGCATAGCGCTTATCTCCGGCGCCATGTTTCTGAAGCCCCCGCAGTACACAACTTGGTGTCTGAGAGGGCGGCGCATGCGCCCTCGTTTCTTCACAGCCCGTTGTGACCGCGGGAGCGCGTGCGATTAGAACAGGACAGAACAGCTGACCGGAGGACGCGATTACCTGCTGCTCCTGTATCGTGCCGCCCCAGGACACCGGGCCAACACACCAGCCGGTGTGACATCGCTGTGGCGCCGCCCTCTCAGACACCAAGTTGTGTAATGCGGGGGCTTCAGAAACATGGCGCCGGAGATAAGCGCTATGCGCAGAGGCCCACTCCGGCGCCATGTTTCTGAAGATTAGATATTTACATACAGCCAGAGGGAGGGAGGGAGGAACAGGCGGCGCGAGGGGGCGGGGAACACGTGCATAACCCGCCCGGACATCAGGAGAGAGGGAGGAACAGGCTGGTGGGGGGGCGGGGAACTCCTGCATAACCCGCCCGGACATTATCTGCAGAGGTGCACACGTCAATGAAAAAGTGCACGAAATTTCAAACTTTATAAAGTTGTATTTCACTGCCTAAACACCCGAGCTGCCCCCTGATGGTATGTACACACTGTGCATGATAGTGCCAGTACTGCACTGGCTGCAGCTTATACACGAAAATCCTGATGTTTGGTTCCCTTTAAAGACTTCAGCTCTTTCCACAAATTCTTGATTGGGTTCAGGTCTGGACTGTGACTTGGCCATTCTAACACCTGGATACGTTTATTTGTGAACCATTCCATTGTAGATTTTGCTTTATGTTTTGGATCATTGTCTTGTTGAAAGGTCTTTGGCAGACTCCAACAGGTTTTCTTCAAGAATGGTCCTGTATTTGGCTCCATCCATCTTCCCATGAATTTTAACCATCTTCCCTGTCCCTGCTGAAGAAAGCAGGCCTAAACCATGATGCTGCCACCACCATGTTTGACAGTGGGGATGGTGTGTTCAATGTGATGAGCTGTGTTGCTTTTACGCCAAACATATCGTTTGGCATTGTGCCCAAAAAATTCGATTTTGGTTTCATCTGACCAGAGCATCTTCTTCCACATGTTTGGAGTGTCTCCCAGGTGGCTTGTGGCAAACCTTAAACAACACTTTTTATGGATTTCTTTGAGAAATGGCTTTTTTCTTCAACTCTTCCATAAAGGCCAGATTTGTGCAGTGTACGACTGATTGTTGTCCTATGGACAGACTCTCCCACCTCAGCTGTAGATCTCTGCAGTTCATCCAGAGTGATCATGGGCCTGCATCTCTGATTAGTCTTCTCCTTGTTTGACATGAAATTGTTGAGGGATGGCCGGGTCTTGGTAGATTTGCAGTGGTATGATACTCCTTCCATTTCAATATGATCGCTTGCACAGTGCTTCTTGGGATGTTTAAAGTTTTAGAAATCTTTTTGTAACCAAATCCAGCTTTAAACTTTTCCACAACAGTATCACGGACCTGCCTGTTGTGTTACTTGGTCTTCATGATGCTCTCTGTGCTCTATACAGAACACTGAGACTATCACAGAGCAGGTGCATTTATACGGAGACTTGATTACACACAGGGGGATTATATTTATCATCATCAGTCATTTAGGACAACATTGGATCATTCAGAGATCCTCAATGAACTTCTGGAGTGAGTTTGCTCCACTGATAGTAAAGGGGCCAAATAATATTGTACACCCTAATTTTCAGTTTATTCTTTGTTACAAAAGTTTAAAATAAGCAATACATTTCGTTCTACTTCACAATTGTGTCCCACTTGTTGTTGATTCTTGACCATAACATTAAAATTTTTATCTTTATGTTTGAAGCCTGAAATGTGGGAAAAGGTTGAAAAATTCAAGGGGGCCAAATACTTTAGCAAGGCACTGTATGTACAGTATGTAGATTTGTGGTACCCAACATTTCTTTGCAGTGAGTTTAATGGGCCCTGGTACAAAATTTGGACCTAACCCCCCTTATGTTGGTCAGATGTTTATATATGTATGTATTTATTTAGCATTTTATATCCTATAAAGACATACGCGTTGCCCCTCCCCATTATGTAGGAATGTCCCTCATCCTGTTCTCCTTTCTTGGAAATATGTCCCCATCCTGGTATATATCCCCCCCATCCTGGTAAGTATGTCCCCATCCTGGCATATATGTCCCCCATACTAGTATATATGTTGCCCATTCTAACCCACATCCTGGTGTATATATAACCCCATCCTGGTAAATATGTCCCCGTCTTGGTATATATGTCACCATCCTGATATCTATGTCCCCATCCTGGGCCCCTCCTGCTATATACTGTCCCCCTCCTTGTATATACTGTCACCTTCCTAGTATCTACTGTCCCTATCCTGGTAAATATGTCTCTGTTCTGACTAATGCAAAAAACATTGTATTCACTGTCCCTGGCTCCCACGTCACGCAGTGTCCTCCTGTGTAGACAGTGCACATTGGACGGCAGCTTTCAACGGTGTCGGTGCTATTGCAACGCATGACATCATTGTCATGTGCTGCCCTCAGTCACTGGGACACAGATGAAATCTGCCAGCTTCTGGTTGGCTGGCAGCATGTATCGCAGTACAGGGACCTGACGGGTCTCCGCACCGCGATGCATTTCAGCTGAATGTGCAGCCTCGGACACACATCCTGCTGAAGCAGGGGTTGGGGTTGGTGAGCCCCCTACACCTTCGAGCCCGATGCGATCCCTGCGACCTCGATCATTCTGCCTCTGCTTCTATGTGTGGAATACAATTGTTTTCCTACAAAAATGCTCTGTGCAAAATAAAATGATTTCCTGATAAATGTTTAAAGCCTGTGATTGTTTCAGATCGGTCCTTTGGGTCAGCCTTACCAGCCTAACCTTTGGGTTATTACCCAAATAATTGGACAATTTGTCATATTATAACCAATGTTGGGAAATCATTTTTATGGATAATTTTTGAGCTTCTGCTCAAGAACAATCATCGGGGGTCTCAGGATCTGGAGTCCAAGTGATCAGAATTAGCAAATGGTAGTGTCATGGTTCACCTCCCCATCCACATGGCTAGGGGGCGGACCCTTCTCTCGGGCCTCACTTCCGGACCCTGGATGCCTTCAAAGCTGACATTTCCAGTGAACCAGCGCCGACTATAAGCTTAGCACTGCTTTGCCAGTGATTGCTGGTCCTGTGAGTGATATCCTGATCTGTCTGTTCTTGTGCCCCCGTGCCCTTGTCTGTGTTCCATCCCCTGGTCGTCCCTCCTGTCCTCTGTCCCCTCTCCTATTTCCCCACTCGGTTGCTTCCTCCGGTACTGACCTTGGCCTGACTTTGACTCCGCTTCTGCTCGTTCCTCCGGTCCTGCTTCTGCCCGTACGGTGTTTGACCCAGCCTGCCTGACCATTGCTCGAATGCCCTGCAGCTCTGCTTCTCAGCTGTGATGTGAGGTAGTGTATGAGAACGCTGTGTATTCACTTCCTGGTTCTCATTGCTCTGTGTAGTGTCTTCTGCTGCAGAGCTCTGGCTCCCCCTGGTGGCAGCATTACAGGTAGGATAGAAAAGTAGTGTAGGGGCACAGTAGAAAGTTTTTGAGACTGTACATCACTTTGCTCATTTTTATGGATAATTTTTGAGCTTCGCTCCTGATCAATCATTGGGGATCTCAGGATCTGGAGTCCCATAGATCAGAACTAGAAAATGGTAGGGTAGAAGAATAGTGTACGGGCACAGTAGAAAGTCTTTGAGTCTATACATCACTTTGCTCATTCTTACGGATAATTTTTGAGCCTCTTCTCCTGAATAATTATTTGGGGTCTCAGGATCTGGAGTCCCAGTGATCAAAACTAACAAATGGTAGGGTAGAAAAGAAGTGTAGGGGCAAAGTAGAAAGTCTTTGAGACTATACATCACTTTGCTCATTCTTACAGATAATTTTTGAGCTTTTTCTCCTGAGTGATCATTGGAGGTCTCAGATTTTTGAATCCCATAGATCAACACTAGCAAATGGTAGGGTAGAAGAGAAGTCTATGGGCACAGTAAAAGTCTTTGAGTCTGTACATCACTTTCTCATTCTTACAGATAATTTTTGAGCTTCTTCTCCTGAGCAATCATTGGAGGTCTCAGATTTTGGAGTCCCATAGATCAAAACTAGCCAATGGTAGGGTAGAAGAGTAGTGTACAGGCACAGTAGAAGTCTTTGAGTCTACACATCACTTTGCTTGTGCTTATGGATCATTTTTGAGCTTCTGCTCCTGAACGATCATTGGGGGTCTCCGATTCTGAAGTCCCATAGATCAAAACTAGCAAATTGTAGGGTAGAAGAGTAGTGTATGGGCACAGTAGAAAGTCTTTGAGTCTGTACATCATTCTTACGGATAATTTTTGAGCTTCTGCTACTGAATGATCATTGGGGGTCTCAGATTTGTGAGTCCCATAGATCAAAACTAGCAAATGGTAGGGTAGAAGAGTAGTGTACGGGCACAGTAGAAAGTCTTTGAGTCTGTACATCACTTTGCTCGTGCTTACGGATAATTTTTGACCTTTGGGGAGGTCTCAGGATCTGGAGTCCCATAGATGAAATCTAGCAAATAGTAGCAATAGTGTATTAAAACATTTTCAAAAGTTTAGCTGCCCTTCGTTCAAGTGTAGGAGGCTTTATTTTCTGTGCTTTGAGTTCATGTATTACATGTAGGATGAGACTCAAGATTTTAAAGCACAATATATCACCGGTCCAAATTACAGGAGATGAAATCTAAGGGTTTGAAGTTGCACATTTGGCGTTGGTGAACAGTTTGGCATTGATCAGATTTATTTCTCATTTCTATTAAAAAAAATATGGATAAAGTCCAAAGTTACCTGACCTACTTAACGATCTACTCGATAATATATATATTTTGTAGGTTTAAATCATAGAGTGCCCCCAGTGGCTGAAAGAGGGCATAGCTAATGGGGGCAATGAAAAAAATTCCATTAAGGAGGTTCTCAAGGACAAGAAAAATTACGCTAAAAGACCCAAGGAGAAGTGTCCTGATTTCCCACAATATGGTCTGCACCAATTTGCCTCTCGGAATCTCAGCTACCAAATAGGAACAGATGATATTTTAGGAAATGAGGGCACTTTCATTGGTTGCTTAGTCCAGTTCTATTTCTGTTGACCCAGAAGACCCCTTTACGTTTGTCTACTATTTGTTGTGAAATATATTATGCAATGGTAAAAGACCATCTACTGGTTGAAGGTTTCACCTTGACTTAGAACTCTCATTTTATGGAGTAAATTAATTCAAGGTTTTAGCAGATGTCTTTTGACAGATGCACCTGAGATTATCTCCGCTTTCTGCTCTGTACTAGGAACTAGTTAGTGCAAAGACCCCCAAATCTTATAAACGTGTCACACTTTCTGTAAGTGACTGATGGAGACTGACATCAAATGTCCATGAGTGTCACTAATCCCCCTAGGGATTCTTGGTTCAGACCAGGGAAGGCAGATTAAGGAAATTTTTAATCTGCCACGCCGGGGAGACGTGGGCTCTAAAATTTAGGCTAAGTCAAGAGAGGAAAGAAAAAGCAGAGGAAAATCGTACAGCAAATGTCAACGAAGGAAGCGGAGAGATGAGTAAAACGGACAAGCCTGACCATATCTCCGGTGGAAAGGAGGCGCAGAGCTCAGACGTAATGACAAAAACGGGAAAGGTAACAAAATCATAATGAGTAAGTAACAAACTGAGCAAACTATACCAGAATTGGTGGGGGAATAATATTCAGGATGCTGCAAAATGAATTAGAACACAATGTACTTTTTGTATTAAATTCTAGAGTTGTCATGAGTAAAGTAGTAATAACATTTAGTTCTAAAAGTCATATATTTCTTCTAATTTAAGTTTAATATTAAATCACAAGAGTTGTCAGAGAAAAAGGTAATAATACTTCATGCAAAAAAAACCCTAATAAATAAAAAAATAAATAAAATATATATATTTCTGCTAATTTATGTTTAATATTAAATCACAAGAGTTGTCAGAGGGAAATGTAATAATGCTTAATGCAAAAAAAACAAATAAATAAAAAATAAATAAAATATATATATTTCTGCTAATTTATGTTTAATATTAAATCACAAGAGTTGTCATAGGGAAATGTAATAATACTTAATGCAAATATATATATATATATATATATATATATATATATATATATATATATATATATATATATATATATATTTAAGCTTATTTATGTTTAATATTAACTCTTAAGAGTTGCCAGAGGGAAATGTAATAATACTTAATGAAAAAAAAACCCAAATAAATAAAAAATAAATAAAATAGATATATTTCTGCTAATTTATATTTAATATTAAATCACAATAGTTGTCAGAGGGAAATGTAATAATACTTAATGCAAAAAATTAAATACATATATATATATTTCTGCTTATTTATGTTTGATATTAAATCATAAGAGTCGTCAGAGGAAAATGTAATAATACTGAATGCAACAAAACCCCCAAATAAATAAAAAAATAATATATATATATATATATATATATATATATATCTGCTTAATTATGTTTAATATTAAATCACGAGAGTTGTCAGAGGGAAATGTAATAATACTTAATGCAAAAAAAAGTACAATATATATATTTCCCTAAATGGCTAAAAGGTTTTCATAGGGAAACGTAATAATATTAAACTATACAATATAGTTTTAAATATTTATACCAACTTTAAATAGCAAACAATAAAGCTGGTGTTCCCTTTGCTAATAACCTGAGGAGTACAGCCTATATGTTGCTATCACTTATTTATTTTAAATACTGTCAACTTTTTGACCACCTTCCACCGTATTCACTTATATTTTTGTATTATGATATATATATATATATATATATATATTAAATGTAAATTGTTCTTTTATTCCATAAACTACTGACAACGTCTCCGAATTTCCAAGCAATAAATTTTGTATTTGTTTTCTAAAAACGAGAAATGGTCAAAAAAACAAAAAAATGCATTACTTTCAGACCTAAAGAAATGCAAAGAAAACAAGTTCATAATCATTTAGAACAACAATACTAATAATGTTTTAACTCAGGAAGAGTTCAGAAATCAATATTTTGTGGAATAACCATGATTTTTAATCCTAGCTTCATGCGTCTTTGCTTTCCACCAGTCTGTCACACTGCTTTTCGGTGACCTTATGCCACTCCTGGCGCAAAAATGTAAGCAGTTCTTATTTGTTTGATGGCTTGTGACTATCCATCTTCATCTTGATTACATTCCAGAGGTTTTCAATGAGGTTCAGGTCTGGAGAGTGGGCTGGCCATGACAGGGCTTTGATGTGGTGGTCCTTCATCCACACATTGATTGACCTAGCTGTGTGGCATGGCGCATTGTCCTGCTGGATAAACCAGTCCTCAGAGCTGGGGAACATTGCCTGAGCAGAAGGAAGCAACTGTTTTTTTCAGGATAACCTTGTATGTAGCTTGATTTATATATATATATATATATATATATATATAGTTGTTCTACTTAAAAAAAGTCTTTCATGTTCATTATTAGCTTTGTGCATTATTTATTATTTTTATTATTTATTGTTATTATTATTATTATGATATACAGTAAGTATATATATATATATATATATATATATACAGGGTGGTCCAAAAGTAGGTGACAGATTTGTCCTTAGCAACCAATCAGATTCCACTTTTCATTCTTCACAGACTCTTTGGAAAATGAAAGGTGGATTCTGATTGGTTGCTAAGGGCAACTGAGTCAGTTTCATTTTACACCATGTTTGATAAATCTGTCACCTACTTTTGGACCACCCTGTATATAAATGTATATTTAATTTACATGGAAGGTTAGATCTATAACCATATGTTACCTTGTTATCACAGTGTTGTGCACTTCTCTGTTCTCATTTGCATTAGTTCTTTTCCCTTTGAAGGGAATCTGTCACCAGGTTTTTACCACCTAATCTGAGAGCAGCATAATGTAGGGGCAGAGATCCTGATTCCAGCGATGTGTCCCTTACTGGGCTGCTTAGTGTAGTTTTGATAAAATCACTGTTTAATCAGCAGTAGATTATTATTAGAGGACTACTTGTCATGCTGCAGGTAGTCCAGTATATCCATGAGCTCTGTATAACTGCTAGATCTGCGGCTGAGAAAACATTGATTTTATCAAAATGACAAAAGGGAGCTCAGTATGTGACACATCGCTGGAATCAGTGTCTCTGTCTCTACATCATGCTGCCCTCAGATGGGGAAGGAAAAACTTGGTGACAGATTACCTTTAAGTAATCCTCATTGACTTGTTCAGCATTTACTAATTATCATGTTTTATTACTGACCATTCTGATGAGTCAAATTATTCTAATTTGCTAAAAATGAATATTTAGAATTAATGGGGTTCTCTAATAAAATCAAGTTATCAGCTATCTATAGGAAAGGTGATATTTTACTGATCAGTGAGGGATCTAACTGTTGGGACCTGCACTGATCGGCAGAATGGGGAATTTTTCCTCTTGACAAGTCACTTTAATCCTCTTTACAAAATGGAGCACCAAGTTGGATGCCCGACAGCCCCTCCATGCATTCTCTATGGGTTTGCTGGAAAAAGCCAAGCGCAGAGCTTTGCGTCTCCATAGGGGATGAATAGAGATGTGGTCAACCACACGCTCTGTGGCTCCATAGGGGATGAATAGAGATGTGGTCAACCACACGCTCTATGGCTCCATAGGGGATGAATGGAGCAGTGGTCAAGCACACACTCTGGCATCATAGGGTATGAATGGAGCTTTGGTTAACGACGTACTCTGAAGCTCCATAGGGCAGAGTTCCCCAACTCCAGTCCTCAAGGGCCACCAACAGTGCATGTTTTTAGGATTTTCTTAGCATTGCATGGGTGTTGGAATGATTATCTGTGCAGGTGATTAAATTATCACCTGTGCAATACTAAGGAAACCCTGAAAACATGCACTGTTGGTGACCCTTGAGGACTGGAGTTGGGGACCAGTGCCATAGGGGATGAATAGAGCAGTAGTCAAGCACTCTCTATGCGACTCCATAGGGGATGAATGGAGCTTTGGTCAACCACATACTCAGAAGCTCCATAGGGGATGAATGGAGTGGTAGTCAATCACGCGCTCTGTGGCTCCATAGTAGCTGAATGGAGCAGTGGTCAAGTACACACTCTGTGGCTCCATTGAAGATGAATGGAGCAGTGGTCAAGCAAGCACTCTGCGGTTCCAGAGTGTTGGTCAAGCATACGCTCTACGGCTCCATATGAGATGAATGGAGCAGTGGTCAACCACATGCTTTTTAGCTACATAGGGAATTAATAAAGCACACCGCTTTGAGGCTCTATAGGGGATGAATGAAGTGGTGGTCAACCATACACTCTGGGGTTCTATAGGGGATGAATGGATCGGTGGTCAAGCACGCATTCTGTGGCACCATTGTAGATGACTAGATTGGTGGTCAATCACGTGCTCTGCGGCTCCATAGGTAGATGAATAGAGTGGTGGTCAAGTATGCACTATACAACTCCATTCTAAAGGGTACTTTACACACTGCGATCTTGCTAGCGAGATTGCTAGCAAGAGTGCCCGCCCCCATCGGTTGTGCGTCACGGGCACATCGCTAGGAACAGTTACACATACTTACCTGCCTAGCGACGTCGCTGTGACCAGCGAATCGCCTCCTTTCTAAGGGGGAGGTTCGTTCGGCGTTATAGCGACGTCACTAAGCGGCCGCCCAATAGAAACGGAGGGGCAGAGATGAGCGGGACGTAACATCCCGCCCACCTCCTTCCTTCCTCATTGCTGGTGGCCGCAGGAAAGGAGATGTTTCTCGTTCCTGCGGTGTCACACATAGCGATGTGTGCTGCCGCAGGAACGAGGAACAACCTCGTTACTGCACATACAACGATATTTGGTGTTTGAACGACCTCTCCAAAACCAACGATTTTTAACACTTTTGCGATCGTTGAAGATCGCTCGTACGTGTCACACGCTGCAATGTTGCTAACGGCGCCGGATGTGCGTCACAAACCCCGTGACCCCGACGATATATCGTTAGCGATGTCGCAGCGTGTAAAGCACCCTTTACAGAGATAAAAGTTCCCCGTTCTGCTGATTGGTGCGGGTCTAAGCAGTTTGTACTCCACTAACCAATAACATCAGCTATCATGTGAATAGGCGATAACTTGCTTTCATCAGACAACCCCTTTAAGAAAAATTTTAATGATTGCTGAATGTCTTCAAATATCAAAATTGTCGTATTTAGGCACATTTTGTCCAATAATACGCAAGCTTCATAGGATTATTAATAGTAACATCCTACTACTGTCTATCCTCAGTCTGATTTCTAAAGTAACCTGACAGCCAAATTTAGGCATCCAAACCAGCACCAACCTATTATTAAGACTGGTAAGAAGTCCTCAGTTATGATCTTCCATCTTGTAAGAAATTTGGTATGAGGGAGAAAAACTATAATTGTATTGAAACTGCAGTAAAGAGTCACGGGGGTGGAGTCATATCCTGGAGAAGTCACACTAATCAGCTCCTCTCCTGCCTTGATTGACATCTTACAAGCCACTCTTAGTGGCATCTAAGCCAGACCCAACTTCATGCATTGAAGAACACTGGAGGTGGCCTGTCATGATGCACCAGGCCGTTGGGATGTTTAACGAGTCAGGAGAGGGCCCAGCCGGCATGACTCCTTCCAAGAGAGGCTCCACCTACATGACTCCTTCCAAGAGAGGTTCCATCCACATGACTACTTCTAAGAGAGGCTCTACCCACATGACTCCTTCTAAGAGAGGCTCCATCCACATGAAGCCTTCTAAGAGAGGCTCCACCCACATGGCGGCTTCCAAGAGAGGCTCCACACACATGACTCCTTCCAAGAGAGGTTCCACCCACATGACTCCTTCCAAGAGTGGTTTCACCCACATGACTCCTTCCAAGAGAGTTTCCACCCACATGACTCCTTTTAAGAGAGGCTCCTCCCACATGACTCCTTCCAAGAGAGGTTCCACCCACATGACTCCTCCCAAGAGAGGTTCCACCCACATGACTCCTTGCAAGAGAGGTTCCACCCACATGATTCCTTCCAATAGAGGTTCCACCCACATGACTCCTTCCAAGAGAGGTTCCACCCACATGACTTCTTCCAATAGAGGTTCCACCCACATGACTCCTTCCAAGAGAGGTTCCACATACTTGACTCCTTTCAAGAGAGGTTCCACCCACATGACTCCTTTTAAGAGAGGCTCCACCCACATGACTCCTTACTGCATTTTTCAATATCGCATTTTTCTTTCTTATGTTGAATCTCTGAGAAGAAAGAAGAACATCACTGTGAACCAGACCCTGTCCTGGATAACACCTTGGAGTCACTTTGGGGCCACAAATCCCTCTGACAGGTTCCTTTTAAGTTCACAAGGGTCTAAAGGCAATATAACACAGGAAAAAGGGAAATATAGCTATATAGAATGAGTCAAGCACACTGAATAATGATATAGATTCTTAGAAAGAGCCATTCAAATAGTTTGTCACCCAAAACTGCCATTAAAACATATAAAAAGAGCAAACCTCCCACAAAAACGCCATAAAGTGTTTGGATCAAAAATACTATCAAACCGTTTAGTTTACATAATGCAGCTGAAGTGCCAAAGGGCAATAAATGAGGTTACAAAATCATTAATAAACCAAACTATAGCAACAAATAATACAACAATAGATGAATAAAAGTGTAAATTAATATAAATATTAAAAAAGTGAATAATAGAAAAAAATAGGAGGGATGACAATAGAGAATAAAGGGTTGAAAAGAGTTGTCCCATCAGATCAAACACTGTCCAGATTTCCATTTAGGACATTTAGAGGGGGTCCACAAACACCCCCAAAAAAAGAGGTAGAGAGGAGGCGCTAATAATAATTATTATTTTTTGAGTCCAGCTAGACTAATAAAACACTCATATTTACGTTAGGATTATACAGTCATTCTAACAAGGATTTTCTAAATAAGTATACTGGCCCCATCAGGTATAAGAACGCTATGAAATAATATATGCAGGGTTTTTTTGGTGAAATCTGGACAGATCTGCTTTAGCAATATTACGTACAGAGTGAATGCAGAAGGAGGGAAGAGCAAGGGGTCTATATGGGGGTCTGTAGCCAAAAGCTGCAGGTCAGGAAGGATAGAATGTAATGGGGGCATATGGCCTGGTTATATGCAGCAGTAGCGATTATGTTATTACAGACCTATAGATAAAAATATATTCTACCCGTATTTTGGAAGACTTTTAGAAAAATGTGTATGGGTTTTGGGCTTGGCAGCCATGAAAGTCAATTTTGCAGCCAAAGGATAGCCTGGAGTTGGTTGTGGCTGGCGGACAAGGCTAGCCCCAGAGGTCATGGTGAGAGGTAGAAGACAGGGGCAGAAATGCAATGTCACCATGAAATAGTTTATATTTAAAAAAAAAAAAAAAAAACTTCCGGTTCCGGTCCTGGCTGAGGTGGACGCTTGAGGGAGAAACTCCCGCCACCCCCTG
Source organism: Anomaloglossus baeobatrachus (assembly GCF_048569485.1). Classification (NCBI taxonomy): domain Eukaryota; kingdom Metazoa; phylum Chordata; class Amphibia; order Anura; family Aromobatidae; genus Anomaloglossus; species Anomaloglossus baeobatrachus. The sequence goes on from NC_134361.1 coordinate 197,425,224, forward strand.
GAAGAATCAGTCGGAGAGAAGCCCCCCCGCAGCTGTGCAAGCGGCGAAAACCACACAGACGGGAAGCGGAGACCAGCGGCGATGGATAGGTACCTTCTAAGGAGCGCTGGTGGCGGCGAGGGAGCCGGGAGAAGCGGAGACGCTGCTGACACGAACGAGGTGGAAGCTGCGAACATGGCGCCGGAGTGCCTGTCGGGGGCGGAGTCAGCGGTGCAGGGGAGCGCGGCGATGGATGTAAGCCGGAGCGGCAGAGCAACGGAGGACACAGCCGAGGAGGCAGGGGGAAGCGGAGCTGGAGGGGGATGGCTGCAGGGGTCAGAGGAGGGCGGCTCGCAGTGGGAGGATGAGGGAGATGTGGAGGGAGAGTTGAGAGAGGGAGGGCCTGCTGAGACGGGGGGGGGTGATGGAGGAGTGAGAGGGCCAGCGGAGTGTACAGGCCGACAGAGGAGAGAGAGCGGGGGTAAACGGGGACAACCACATTACAGGAGGAGCACATCCTCTGGCATCCCTGGTAAAGGCAGCAAGAAGCAGCAGGATCCACTGCCACCCCAATCCCATCAGTCACCAGAGGGAGGCAGAGGCTCAGCACAACCAAGAAGGCCTAGGAAACCAGCACCACCTGCTGGCCAAAGCAAGCAAATACAAGAGTTCCATGTGGACTATAAAAAACTGGCAATAGAAGTGACATCTCATCTGTCTAAGGAAATAAAAACAGCCATAGAGACAGCAATACAAACCTCACTAGCCGCCATGCAGAAGCAATTGACTGACCATTCTGACAGGCTGACAGAAACAGAGCAGAGAATCTCTAACTCTGAGGAGGCAATCTTGACCATGCAAGAGCAAATAGCAACTCTAATACAATCCAACGAGCACCTGAAAGCCAAGGCAGAGGACCTAGAAAACAGGTCGAGACGAAACAATCTCCGCATTGTGGGGCTGCCAGAAACGGTGTCTCTGGGGCAGCTAGACAACATCTGCGAAGCGGAACTGCCACAGGCGTTGGGTATAAAAGCAAAATTTAGAGTGGAAAGAGCCCACAGAGTGGGACCATTGAGGCAACAGGAGGTGAACAAAGGAAATGGACAGAATACAAATACAAACGGTAAATCCCCTCCAAGAGCCAGACAGGTGATAGTCAAGTACCTAGACTACAAGCACAAAGAAGAAATATTGAAGGCCTTTAGAGAACGCAAACGGCCTCTACAATACCAAGGAAACAGACTGTTGATTTTTGGGGACTATTCCGTTGATGTATCCAAGCGGAGGAAGGATTTCAGTAAACTGTGCACATTCCTGTACAACAAAAGAGTAAAATGCCAACTACTCTACCCAGCCATATTGAAGGTCAGGAACTCCAATGGCTCATTCTCGTATTACAAAGACCACAAGGAGGCGGAAGACATCCTTATGTCAGAGCATGACGGAGGAGGACCGGAGGAACGGGAGGGGAGATTTAAAGAGGGAGGAACTTACAGAGGAGGATCCTCTTCAGGTACAGGAAGAGAGGGCGGACTACACGAGAGGCAATCGCAATCACAACCTGAGACCAGCGGACAGGGGAATCGGAGCCCAACTCAGCAACCCAGTCCCAGACCGGGCACCAGGGAGAAGCGCCCTTGAGAGCCACCAAGACATGTGATGTCTCTTGAACTTATTTCTATTGGCTCTTAATCGTTCCCCTCGACCAGAGGGGGGGATGGGGACGGGGGGGGGGGGGTCGATGTGGGGGGGTCGGGGGGAGAGAGGACCAATCGCATTTCTTATCTTCGGTGACAGCGGAGAGGGGAGGATGAGAGGCTCCTCTCCTCCCTCCCCTCTTTCTTATTCTTTCTCTTCTCCTTCTCCCTCCTTTTCCCCTCCTGCTTCTCCTGCTCTCTCTGCCTCTTCTCCTCCCCCTGTTTCTCTCTCCCTTCTCCCTCTCCTGTGTCCCCTCCTTCTCCTCTTTCTCCTTCTTCTCCTCTCTTCTCTTCTGTTCTCTCTTTTCTTTCCTCTCTTTCCCCTCTCTCTTTTCTTTCCTCCTTTTCCTCTCTCTATTTTCCCTCTTCCCTCTCTTCTCCCCTTTTTTTTTTTTTTTTTTTTTTTTTTTTTATTCTTTCTTTTCTTTTTTTTCTCTTTTTTTTTTTTTTTTTTTTTTTTTTTCTTTCTTTCTCTTTCTCTCTCTCTCTCTCTCTCTCTGACCTTCCTCCTCAACTCTCTCTCTTTTCTCTTTCCCGCTCTGCTTCTCTTTTTTTGGACTGCTTTTCAGACCCTAGTACAGTGGATCCGAACGGGTTGAAAGGATGGTCCCACAAAACCAGGACTTTTTCAACAGACGAACTCTCGCTAAGGTCATATTTTATACGACATAATGTGTTAATCCTTGCTTAATTCTTAAGGCCGTTGTATTTTGTCGGGGGGATAAAACTTAGAATTTGCGCATCAGGGGGGTGACTAGGGAGACTCATATTTAGGCCAGGAAGAAGGGAAGTCACTAACATGGCAAAAAGAGCCGAAAGTCCTTTTAAAGGGATAACCTGTTCTAATGTTGTAGGATTCATAATTTTTATATGTTGTATAAGGGTTCATTTACAAGTTAGGGAAAAGAAATGTCATTCTGGTAGAGTCACTTGTGAAGGCAGGATTGATAGTCACATTTTTCTTTCAGTCGAGGTCTTGAAGGGTAATATCGATAAGAGCAACTTATTTGGACAGTCATGGTGCAGCTGACAACGTGGAATGTTAAGGGTCTAAGATCACCCAACAAGCGGGCAATGGTACTAAGACACTTGAAAAGACTAAAAACTGATATTGCTTTATTACAAGAAACACACCTGGGGAAGGAAGATTTTTTCCGCATGAAGAAATACTGGGTGGGTTCAGTTTATGGGGCAGCGGCAGTGGGAAGGAAGGCGGGCACAATGATTTTGATAAACAAACAGCTTAGTCATGAGGTAGTGGCTCAGGAGGAGGATGCTCAAGGAAGATGGCAACATCTAACAATTACTAGTCCAGCGGGAACACTCAGTATATATAATATCTATGGCCCAAACTCGAAGCAGAAACAGTTCCATGACGCAATAAAAACCATAATTCTTTCAGACAAGGAACCTAACATCATAGTGGCGGGAGATTTCAATGCAGTGCCAGATTCAGAGGAAGATAGAAGTAAGGGAGAGGGTGAGTTGAGTCATGGGGACAAGGGCTCAGCCTATGGAGAGGTTTCATTGGAGGATATAGGCTTGAAAGATATATGGAGGTTAACCCACCCACATGACAGAGAATACACGCATTTCTCTCACCCGCATAACAGCTGGTCTCGTCTAGATCAGATTTGGCTGTCTTTGGAGCTGACGAATGGCGTGCGAAACTGCATGATTGAGAACATGGTGATCTCGGACCACAGTCCGGTGAGAGTGGACATTAGGGAGAAATTCAAGAGAGGATCAGACATTATCTGGAGATTCCCGTCGTTCCTCCTCAGACAGGATAACTTCCATAAAATAATAAAAGAATGGTGGGAAGAGTACTCAGAAAATAACAAGGAGCATAGGGCGACTCCAATATTATTCTGGGAGGCGGCGAAAGCGGTCTTGAGAGGACGTTTGGTGGGGTATGCGGCCATGATCAAACGAAAGACGAACGCGAAATACAACTCTCACAGCGAGGCAGTGCGACTGGCATACACTAATTATCTGACAGTGAGATCGGTCACGGCAAAAGATAGGTGGGTGGCAGCCAAGAGAGACTTTGATGAGTGGGCAAAAAAAAAGGAACAGTTATTTTGGTCATATAAAGAGGCCGATTTACATAGATTTGGGAATAAGGCGGGGAGGATGCTGGCAAATTTAGCAAGGGGTAACAGAAAGATGACGGTAATTTCAAAATTGAAAACAAAGGGTGGGGAGGTGACCTCGGACCCCAAGGAAATTAATAAGGCTCTGGGGGACTATTACAGAAAGTTATACGGGCCAGGACATAACGACATGACTGATGAGGCGGAGTGGCTAAGGCAAGCCCAACTACCCAACTTAACGGAGGCAGAACTGGAAATCTTAAACGCAGATATTACAGAGGAAGAGGTTGCAAAAACAATCGGGGAACTTAGCACTAACAAGGCTCCAGGACCTGATGGTTTCAATAGCGAATTTTATAAAGCCCTCAGGGAACAGATTTCCCCGGACTTAACTTCAGTTTTTAATGCGATCTTGGGGGGAATGGAAATTCCTAAAAACGCCAATATAGCATATATTAAACTAATACCTAAGGGCTCCAAGGACCTGGACGACCCTTCGAGTTATAGGCCCATTTCGCTCATCAACCAGGACTTAAAAATAATGTCTAAAATCATGGCTGATAGATTGGCTACGGTCCTGCCTAGATTAATTTCAGAACATCAGGTAGGGTTTATAAAAGGGAGAAGTGCGGTGACCAACATTAGGAGGACTATACTAGTGGTTGATGCGGTTAGACTGGGGCGCACGAAGGGGAGGGCAAGCCCAGCGTTAGTCACACTAGACGCTGAAAAAGCGTTCGACAATGTCAACTGGATCTGGCTAGATAAGGTGATGGAGGCCGTGGGGATATTAGGTAAGATGAGACTCTATATTAACAGCTTATATGCTAACTCGGGAGCAAGGATCCACACCCCGGGCTTTCTGTCAGATGTGTTCCCCCTGATGAAAGGGACGAGACAGGGATGCCCGCTATCCCCCCTATTATTTAACCTGGCAATTGAACCCCTATCAAGAGTGCTGCAGGGCCATAGCAGTTTCAAAGGGATCAACATAAGGGGAACAGAAATGAAGTTAGCGCTTTTTGCTGATGACGTGATTCTATATATGGGGGACCCTGAGGCGGACTTGCCCCGGACACTTAGCATGATAGAAAAATTTGGCGCCTTTTCAGGTTTTAAATTAAACAAAAAGAAATGTGAACTGTTATTCCTACACGGGGACCAAGGGCCAACCAGGGGCATCTTAAATGAGGGGCATGTAAGTGGAATCCCAGTAGCACAAACATCAGTCAAGTACCTGGGAGTGCACATAGGGAGGACGGCGCAGGCAATTTATAAAATGAATTTTGGTCCACTGATCAGAAAAATCATAACTCAGCTGAAGGGCTGGAAGGGATTACCCCTGCCATTATTGGCAAGGTGCCATCTCATAAAAATGATGAGCTTCCCCAGGCTGCTGTACCCCTTTCAGACCATCCCGTTATTGTTAACATTAAAGGATGTCAGCAGACTCAATTCAGCGTATGCGGATTTTATCTGGAGGGGAAGGAAACCCAGGATAAAGCTGCGTACACTGATGAAGTCAGTGGAGGAGGGAGGGATAAATTTCCCGGATGTCAGAGGGTACAACATAGTGTGTATCATGAGACACGTGATTGATTGGCTGAGAGGCACGAGCAGACATTCAGATTATGGTACGGAACTTAAATATGTAGAACCATGGGATCTAACGTCTATTCTCCATTCCCCGCTGTCCAAGGTCGAAGGTCACATAAAAAACTCAGTTATACTCAGAGACACTATGTTGACCTGGAGATTGGTAAGACGGAAGCTTGGTCTTTCATGGAAGGTATCAAAATACCTGAATCCTTGGGCATCACCAGGCTTCCCCCAGGGGAGGGAGAATAAACTGTTCCTCAAATGGAAAGAGAGGGGTATTAAGAGAACGATTGATATTATGAATGTGGAAGAGAGAAGATGGATGACAGGACGGGAAGTGCTCGATAAGTACAATCTGAACGGCTGCCACATTATCCAATACGTACAATTGAAGCATGGAATAATGAGAGAGCTTGGTGAGATTGGAAGGGAACTGAATAAAAGTATGATTGATGAGCTCATGGAGGACAATGTAACAAATTTAAATGTCTCTCGAATCTACCGAATATTTAGAGGTGTGCTGATATCCCGGGAAGATAGTCGGACACTCTTAGCATGGAAAAAACAAATGAAAGGTCAAGAAGTGGTGGAGGACATATTGAAAGGATGGGTCCAGATGCGAAAACAAGTCACCAATGAGAGCTGGAGAGACACTCAATTTAGGATACTGCACAGGGCTGTTTGGGGTTTCAACATTCCGAGCAGAGAGACACGGTGCCCTAAATGCCACACAGAAAAAACAGACATGCTACATGGTTTGTGGGAGTGTAGGACGATAAAGAGGTTCTGGAACCAAGTCAGAACATTAGTCCAGACAACATGGAGAATTTCCTGTAAATCAGAGCTAATGGTGTGGATTTTCCACTTCTTTGAGGGTGGAGTCAGAGGGGGACTAAACAACCAGGACAAAAAGGCATTTGCAATCATACACGACGTAGCCATGATAGCCAAAAGATGCATTTTAAGGCACTGGATACAGGAGGAGGCCCCATCCACAGGGGAAGTCATTGGTGAGTTACACAATCTTCTGAGGATGGAGAGATTAGAAGCAGAAAGGGACAGAGACAATAAGACAACCAAGTTTTTCAGGAGATGGAAAACTTTCATCGAAATTTACTGCAAACAGGAAGAAATAAATCATCTAGTGACACCTTTCAGGCAAACGGAGTGGTACCTTCTGAATGACATACAGGATAGCTTGGGAAAACTGAGGATTGTTTAACGGGGAATAAGGTGAAGGTCAGGGGTAAGAGGATATGACACTTTCAAGACTCGACATCGACACCAGAAATTGCAAAGAATGACATTGGGGCTCGAGGGTTTGTTATGACATGTTATGTTTGGTTTCTCCTATCTTGATTTATTTTATATCAATGTAACCTGAAGATGGACTTGAGATAGAAAGGGGGATTTTACCCTCCTCTTTGACATATTCGGACAGATCAAAGTTTGTCTTTTGCAAATCATACACTTTTTTGATGCGATATTGTATAAAAATTTTGTAAAATCAATAAAAATGTTTGGAAAAAAAAAAAAAATAAATAAATAAATAAAAAAAAAATCAAGGTCCATCATTTATAGTATATAGGAAAATAATTCCTTGTGTACTTCTGCTATTCTATATACTGGTAGTTGAGACCAATTTACTATTGGAGTCTCATCCTTTTTACTAGGTCACTTTTACCAGGATGCCTTTTACTTTTTGCTCAGTCCCTTAAAGTCACTGTCTAGTATGACATTAAAATATAATATCATTTTGGGAACTCTTAGTAAAGCTAGATGGGGTCCTTCTTTTTAATGTTGCTCCCACCAATGTGCCTATTTCCCCATTTCTCTTCCATTCCCCAACGTGGCTGCAGCAATTCTCAGCCTACGCATTATACACTGTGCTTAGGAAGTCTGAGACACACCCCCTGCTTTCAGATTGGCCAGTACTTCTCAACATAGCAGCACTGGCCAATCATAGAACAGGGGGAGTGTCTAAGATTACCCCTGTAGTCTGAGAAGTGCTGCAGTAATAAGTGGAGGAAAACAGGAAAGGCCTAAATATTGGGGGTTTAGCAGTAGAAAAGTACTAAAAAAGGACATTGGGTCACTTTATTAAGCATTTTTTAAAATATTTTATATTTTTATGTTAAACTGGAAAGTCACTTTAAGTTTAGAAATTGTTTTGTTTTCAAGCTTTCTGGCTGCTGTCATTCAATAGAAACCGTTCCTGTTCTGTTCTTGTCATGTGTGATGGATACTCTGGTACACGGCTCGTTACAGTACAGCGATTAGTGCTGTGTCTCGTATCAAATTAAGTCCATCACAAATGATCAGAACAGATTCCTACTCCCTGGAGAGGGACTGAAAGTGGAGGGGACTGAGAGTAAAGTGTCAGACGTTACAGATGAGAACAAAACTTTGCGGGATAATACAAAATGAGCTATACAGTATAATATTACAGAAAGACCTGGATAAGATATATGCACGGGCAAAAACATGGCAGATGAGGTTTAATATGGATAAATGTAGAGTAATGAAATGTGACCAGAGTAATAGTATTGCTGTATATACATTAAATAGAAATATACTATGGATTACAGATCAGTAGAAAGACTTGGGGATTCTGGTTACAAGAAAATCTAACAACAGTGCTCAATGTCAGGAAGCAGCCGCAAAAGCAATAAAGATTTTAGGGTGTAAAAAAAGAAAGCTAAAATCCCCTGATTCCAGTGTAATATTACCTCTCTATAAATGTGAGATTACCCTTATATAAATGTAATATTACTCCTTTATAAATGTAATTCTAGTTAGAAGAAAGCTCAATGTTAGGCAGCAGCCGCAAAAGCAATAAAGATTTTAGGGTGTAAAAAAAGAAAGCTAAAATCCCCTGATTCTAGTGTAATATTACCTCTCTATAAATGTGAGATTACCCTTATATAAATGTAATATTACTCCTTTATAAATGTAATTCTAGTTAGAAGAAAGCTGAATAGCAGTGCTCAATGTCAGGCAGCAGCCGCAAAAGCAATAAAGATTTTAGGGTGTAAAAAAAGAAAGCTAAAATCCCCTGATTCTAGTGTAATATTACCTCTCTATAAATGTGAGATTACCCTTATATAAATGTAATATTACTCCTTTATAAAAGTAATTCTAGTTAGAAGAAAGCTGAACAGCAGTGCTCAATGTCAGGCAGCAGCCGCAAAAGCAAACAAGGTTTTAGGGTGCATAAAAAGAAAGCTAAAATCCCCTGATTCCAGTGTAATATTACCTCTCTATAAATGTAAGATTACCCTTATATACATGTAATTCTAGTTACAAAAAAAACTGAGCGGCAGTGCTCAATGTCAGGCAGCAGCTGCAAAAGTAATAAAGATTTTAGGATGTGTAAAAAAGGTAAACTAAAATCCCCTGATTCCAGTGTAATATTATCTCTCTATAAATGTGAGATTACCCTTATATAAATGTAATATTACTCCTTTATAAATGTAATTCTGGTTACAAGAAAGCTGAGCAGAAGTGCTCAATGTCAGGCAGCAGCCGCAAAAGCAATAAAGATTTTAGGGTGTAAAAAAATAAAGCTAAAATCCCCTGATTCTAGTGTAATATTATCTCTCTATAAATGTGAGATTACCCTTATATAAATGTAATATTACTCCTTTATAAATGTAATTCTAGTTAGAAGAAAGCTGAACAGCAGTGCTCAATGTCAGGCAGCAGCCGCAAAAGCAAACAAGGTTTTAGGGTGCATAAAAAGAAAGCTAAAATCCCCTGATTCCAGTGTAACATTACCTCTCTATAAATGTAAGATGACCCTAATATAAATGTAATATTACTCCATTATAAATATAATTCTAGTTAGAAGAAAGCTGAACAGCAGTGCTCAATGTCAGACAGCAGCCGCAAAAGCAATAAAGATTTTAGGGTGTATAAAAGGTAAGCTAAAATCCCTTTATTCTAGTATAATACCACCTCTCTATGAATATAAGATTACCCTTTTTTAAATGTAATATTACTCCTTTAAAAAGCTCTTATTATCCCCCCACACCTCCATAAATCACTTGAAAGGCCACATCTTGAATATGAAATCCAGTTTTGGTCTCCATATTTTAATAAGGATATTGGAAACCGTAGTCTGTTCGAAGGCAGGCAATTAGGTTGTTGTATGATCTCTCTTATAATGAGAAGTTACAAAAGTTGGGTTTGTTTTGTTAAGAAAAAAGATGCCTCAGTGGTGGTCTCATTTATATGTATAAATTCAAGTGTGGTTAATACAAAGGGCCAGGGAATATTCATTACGTGTGGGGGAAAGGCGATTCCTGCATTGAAATAGGAAAGGATTCTTTGCAGTTAGAGCAGTTAGACTGTCGAATGGCTTATCTCAAAAGGTAGTAATGGCAGACACTACAAAAGAATTTAAAAAAATACACTACAAGAGCTAGTAATGGCAGACATCATCACAGCATTTATAAAAAGCATGATGTACACAGCTCAGACTTCCTCACATAAAGATATACGTTGATAAAGGCTCGCATGAGCTGAAACGTTGGGTTCCGTTCTGTATTCTCTGATGGCGGCTTGAATAAAAAAATAATATTTTGAATGAAAATCTATTTTGCGACTGTTGTGTGTACTCAAGGTTTGACGTGCTGATGTGCAACCATGGCTGTCAAGCAGATTTAGAACAAATAAAAAAAACATGCTGATGTGCAACCATGGCTGTCAAGCAGATTTAGTATCTGAAGCTGAAGAAAGAAGTAGAAGATTTCCTATTGATTATGTCAATATTCCTGTTAACCAAATAATAAGAGATTTCATCTTTCCAACCTTTTGACTTACCACGGACGTTGCCTATACTCATTCTCCTCCTTGCCCTCTCTCTGTGGGTCCTTGATAGGAATTCCGCTAGTTCTGAACTATTCCATATTACTAAACAAAAGTTCACTACTAGCAGAACTCGGTCACGTACCACACTGGCAGCCAGGGGGCAGCGTGAGGTAAGAAAAACGCTTAGCAATATCTGGGCCATCTTCTGACTTTAGCAGGAGGTTCAAGTGCCAGGTCCTTGTGTCCTTAATCCAAGGCCCTGGCTGAACTGGCTGCTACTATGTAACTCCTTCATCGGCTTAAGTTCTGGTGTCGCTACAGGAATATATCAGTATCTTTAGATGTGCTTTGTTTTATGTTCTTGAACCATTATTTTTCATGCACCTTCTAGAATTGAAGACCTGAGTTATTGTTGCGGATTTCAGCAGAATCATTAACACACAGAGATTGCGGGATAATTAACTACTTGGCACATCATTATCATCATCATCATCATCATCATCAAATCTAAAACATTATCAAATACATGGATGATACAGGGAAGAAAGTGACATGCACAAAAAATAAGAGATCCTACAATACAGTTCAACACTCTATAATAGTCAACACAGCGCAATCTGCTGTCTTCTCAAAGCAGTCCCTCAAACATAAGCCTGCAGCTGTTGTATAACCCATCAGTTATTGCATAGAAAACCATGATGGTTCCATTTACAGTAAAAAAATAAGTCACTACTTGATTATCTTTGATTATTTTATCCCCTTAGGTCACATCATTGGTTATGTTCAGTTCAGCTATTTCTTTCCTCTACAGTTAGGTCCAGAAATATTTGGACAGTGACACAATTTTCACAAGTTGGGCTCTGCATGCCACCACATTGGATTTGAAATGAAACCTCTACAACAGAATTCAAGTGCAGATTGTAACGTTTAATTTGAAGGTTTGAACAAAAATATCTGATAGAAATTGTAGGAATTGTCACATTTCTTTACAAACACTCCACATTTTAGGAGGTCAAAAGTAATTGGACAAATAAACCAAACCCAAACAAAATATTTTTATTTTCAATATTTTGTTGCAAATCCTTTGGAGGCAATCACTGCCTTAAGTCTGGAACCCATGGACATCACCAAACGCTGGGTTTCCTCCTTCTTAATGCTTTGCCAGGCCTTTACAGCAGCAGCCTTCAGGTCTTGCTTGTTTGTGGGTCTTTCCGTCTTAAGTCTGGATTTGAGCAAGTGAAATGCATGCTCAATTGGGTTAAGATCTGGTGATTGACTTGGCCATTGCAGAATGTTCCACTTTTTTGCACTCATGAACTCCTGGGTAGCTTTGGCTGTATGCTTGGGGTCATTGTCCATCTGTACTATGAAGCGCCGTCCGATCAACTTTGCGGCATTTGGCTGAATATGGGCTGAAAGTATATCCCGGTACACTTCAGAATTCATCCGGCTACTCTTGTCTGCTGTTATGTCATCAATAAACACAAGTGACCCAGTGCCATTGAAAGCCATGCATGCCCATGCCATCACGTTGCCTCCACCATGTTTTACAGAGGATGTGGTGTGCCTTGGATCATGTGCCGTTCCCTTTCTTCTCCAAACTTTTTTCTTCCCATCATTCTGGTACAGGTTGATCTTTGTCTCATCTGTCCATAGAATACTTTTCCAGAACTGAGCTGGCTTCATGAGGTGTTTTTCAGCAAATTTAACTCTGGCCTGTCTATTTTTGGAATTGATGAATGGTTTGCATCTAGATGTGAACCCTTTGTATTTACTTTCATGGAGTCTTCTCTTTACTGTTGACTTAGAGACAGATACACCTACTTCACTGAGAGTGTTCTGGACTTCAGTTGATGTTGTGAACGGGTTCTTCTTCACCAAAGAAAGTATGCGGCGATCATCCACCACTGTTGTCATCCGTGGACGCCCAGGCCTTTTTGAGTTCCCAAGCTCACCAGTCAATTCCTTTTTTCTCAGAATGTACCCGACTGTTGATTTTGCTACTGCAAGCATGTCTGCTATCTCTCTGATGGATTTTTTTTTTTTTTCAGCCTCAGGATGTTCTGCTTCACCTCAATTGAGAGTTCCTTAGACCGCATGTTGTCTGGTCACAGCAACAGCTTCCAAATGCAAAACCACACACCTGTAATCAACCCCAGACCTTTTAACTACTTCATTGATTACAGGTTAACGAGGGAGACGCCTTCAGAGTTAATTGCCGCCCTTAGAGTCCCTTGTCCAATTACTTTTGGTCCCTTTAAAAAGAGGAGGCTATGCATTACAGAGCTATGATTCCTAAACCCTTTCTCCGATTTGGATGTGAAAACTCTCATATTGCAGCTGGGAGTGTGCACTTTCAGCCCATATTATATATATAATTGTATTTCTGAACATGTTTTTGTAAACAGCTAAAATAACAAAACTTGTGTCACTGTCCAAATATTTCTGGACCTAACTGTATATGTTATTTTTTCTTGTTGATTTCCAAAGGTGAACACTAAGGAATGCTGCTATAAATCTTATATACAAGATGGTTTTATATTCCTGCATGGAAATCTTAAAGGGAACCTGTCTCCAGATTTGGCGACTATAACCTGCGGCTACCACCAGTGAGCTCTTATATACAGCATTCTAGAATACTGTATATAAGAGCTCAGGTCGCTGTGTAGAACATAAAAATTACTTTTATAATACTCACTTAGGGAGTGGTCCGGTCTGATGGGTGTCACTGCTCTTTGGTCCGGCGTCTCCTCTCTCCGGTCTGGCGCCTCCTCTCTGCATCACTCGCTGTCCTCCTTCGACCCAGCCCAGAATGGATGACGTGTCCTACGTCATCCACACAAGCTGGCATTGCGGTCCTGATCTATCCTGCTCAGCACAGATCAAAGTATTGTAGTGCGCATGCGCGGATGTTCTTTCACCTTTTCCTGCACCTGCACATTACAGTACATTGATCTACCCTGAGTAGGGCAGATCAAAGCGCGTCTGTGCAGGCGCAAGGAAAGGTGAAATAGCACCCGCGCATGCGCACTACAATATGTTGATCTACCATGAGTAGGGCAGATCAAAGCGTGTCTGCACAGGACTGCAATGCCAGCCTGTGTGGATGATGTAAGACATGTCATCCATACTGGGCTGGGTCGAAGGAGGACCACAATTGCAGCAGAGAAGAGGCGCCGGACCGGAGATAGAAAGCGCCAAACCGTAGAACAGTCACACCCATCAGACCGGATCGCCCCCTAAGTGAGTATTATAAACTGATTTTTACATTCTACACAGCGGCCTAGGATCTTATATACAGTATTCTAGAATGCTGTATATAAGGGCTCACTGGTGGTGGCCGCAGGTTATAGTCACCAAATCTGGTGACGGGTTCCCTTTAACTAATGCATGAGAATGGGAATCATGGTAAACCCATGGACATAGCGGTACAGTAGGAATCGGCAACCTCAGGCACTCCATATGTTGTGAAACCAAAACTCCTAGCATTTCCGGACAGCTATCTCCCAGTCTGTGGCTATCAAGCAATGCTGGGAGTGGTAGTTGTATAACAGTTGGAATGTCAAAAGTTGTTGAACCCTGTTATAGAGGGTGTAGGGGTAGCCCAACCATCTGACGGCGCCCCTTTGCATTTAAGAAGGTACGAGCACAATATGGCTGGAATGCGTGTCACAAAATTATGCTCAAGGAACTCAAGTTACATTTCTTGGAAGACCTGCTATCTAGGTTTCTAGGCTAAGTCTCCTAGGCTTAAAGGGTTATTCCCAAAATAACAATTAATCCTCTATCCAAGGGATATAAAATAACTTCCAAACTGATGGGAGGTCCAACTTCTAGGAACCTAAGCAACTCCAAGTTCAGGACCCTCAAACCTCAAGCCCTCTTCTCATTATCATTGGGGATCTCAGCAGTTGTACCCACCAGCAATAATCAAGTAATCTCCTATTCCTGTGGATAGGGGATAATTTGATATTTTGGGAATAACCCTTTAAAAGTCTGAGGTCTGAGATATACAGATTTGTCATTCCTTATATTTCTTAATGACTTAAGAAGGAATCTATGGGACAGAACACCGCAAACCGACAGATATATGGTGATGATATGTTGAGTTTTGTGATACACAACAGGATCAAAAACCTGTAATCAGCTGCTGCATGAACCACGGGCCCCAGGGCTAGTAACAATGCGAAGAAACCAGAGATATGGTGGGGTCATGACTGCGATGCTGAGAACTAACGAAAGACCGATATTCAGGATCCAGATGAAAGCCGGTTTATTTCTCAATGAGTTTCGAAGTGGTCACACTGCTTCCTCAGGAGAACCACCAAATTCAGTGGATCTCCTGAAGAACCAATGAGACCACTTCGAAACTAGAAATAAATGGCTTTTCATCAGATTCCTGAATATTGGTCTTTTGATAGTTCTCAGCAGAGCAGTTCTCATATCTCTGGTTCCTTCGCATCCTTCCTGTTAACTTGACATATCCTGAGATACGTGTGGCACAGGATGAACAGCTTTAAAAAAAATAACTTTTGGTGATACTCTTTCACAAGATGTTTATGCTACATGTGTCTATATCTGGCTACATAATGTCGGAGATGTTAATTGCAACCCATTGCTAGCAGATTGTAATGATGTATTGAATTTTTATCACCAAAAAATAAAGGTTGACACATCCATAACTGAGAGATTGATAAACAAAATTTTGACTGACATTTTTTTTTTACTCCCCAGGGATGAGCAGCGCTGGATGTGCTCCTTCAACCATCCATAGATATACAGTATTAAAGTTTAGCCAAGCCTAATGTGTACGTTGTTCGATTACGGCTCACTCTCGATAGTCTTTGCACATCTCTCTATCGTCCTAAAGACTAGAACAATATTTTGGGATGTATATTTAAAGGCATTAGGGTTACAATGTGTTCTTCTATGGCAAACGAGCCTCATACACATATTTTGTAAACTATTGCAGATTTTTATATGGCAAAATCTTAACATTTCATATACAGAAAGAAGGCCAATTAAAGGGAACCAACCAGCAGGATTTTCATATATACACCGTGTGCAGAATTATTAGGCAAGTTGTATTTTAGAGGATTTATTTTATTATTAATCAACAACTATGTTCTCAATCAACCCAAAAGACTCTTAAATATCAAAGCTTAATATTTTTGGAAGTTTCAGTGGTTTTTTTTAGATTTGGCTATCTTAGGAGGATATCTGTTTGTGCAGGTCACTATTACTGTGCAGAATTATTAGGCAACTTAATAAAAACCAAATATATTCCCATCTCACTTGTTTATTTTCACCAGGTAAACCAATATAACTGCACAAAATTTAGAAATAAACATCCCTGACATGCAAAAACAAAACCCCCAAAAATGAGTGACCAATATAGCCCCCTTTCTTTCTGATGACACTCAGCAGCCGACCATCCATAGATTCTGTCATTGCTTGCTCTGTTTACGATCCACATTGCGTGCAGCAGCCACCACAGCCTCCAGACACTGCTCCGAGAGGTGTTCTGTTTTCCCTCCCTGTAGATCTTACATTTATGAGGGACCACAGGTTCTCTATGGGGTTCAGATCAGGTGAACAAGGGGGGCCATGTCATTATTTTTTCATCTTTTAGACCTTTACTGGCCAGCCACGCTGTGGAGTAGTTGGATGCATGTGATGGAGCATTGTCCTGCATGAAAATCATGTTTTCCTTGAACAATACCAACTTCTTTCTGTACCACTGGTTGAAGAAGTTGTGTTCCAGAAACTGGCAGTAGGTCTGGGAGTTGAGCTTCACTTCATCATCAACCTGAAAAGGTCTCACAAGTTAATCTTTGATGATACCAGCCCATACCAGTGCCCCACCTCCACCTTGCTGGCGTCTAAGTCAGAGTGGAGCTCTCTGCCCTTTACTGATCCAGCCTCTGGCCCATTAAGGGTAAAGCAGGCTTTACACGCTATTATATCGTTAATGAATTATCGTCAGGATGACGTTGTTTGTGACGCACATCCGGCGTCATTAACGATATCGTAGCGTGTAACAGTTATTTGCGACCTAAAATGATCGCAAAAACGGCAAAATCGTTTGCCACGGAGAGGTCATCCTAAAACAAAAAATCGTTCTCTTCTAATTAGCGATGTTGTTCCTCGTTCCTGTGGCAGCACACATCGCTGTGTGTGACACCGCAGGAGCGAGGAACATCTCCTTACCTGCCTCCACCAGCTATGCGGAAGGAAAAAGGTGGGCGGGATGTTTACGTCCCGCTCATCTCCGCCCCTCCGCTTCTATTGGACGGCTGCCGTGTGACATCGCTGTGACACCGCACGACCCGCCTACTTAGAAAGGAGGCGGATCGCCGGCCATACCTACGTCGCAGGACAGGTAAGTCCGTGTGACGGGGATAAGCGAGGTTGTGCGCGACGGGCAGCAATTTGCCCGTGTCGTACAATCGACGGGGGTGGGTACAATCGCTTGCGATCTCGCTTGCGAGATTGCAGCATGTAAAGCCCGCTTAACTCTCATTTCATCAATCCATAAAACCTTTGAAAAATCAGTCTTAAGATATTTCTTGGCCCAGTCTTGACGTTTTATCTTGTTTCTTGTTCAGAGGTGGTGGTTTTTCAGCCTTCCTTACCTTGGCCATGTCCCTGAGTATGGCACACCTTGTGCTTTTTGATACTCTAGTAACGTTGCAGCACTGAAATATGGCCAAACTGGTGGCAAATGGCATCTTGGAAGCTTCACGCTTGATTTCCCTCAATTCATGGGCAGTTATTTTCCACCTTTTTTGCCCAACACGCTTCTTGCGACCCTGTTGGCTATTTGCCATGAAACGCTTGATTATTTGGTGATCACGCTTCAAACGTTTGGCAATTTCAAGACTGCTGCATCCCTCTGCAGACATCTCACAATTTTGGACTTCAGAGCACGCCAAATCTCTCTTCTGACCCATTTTGCCAAAGAAAAGGAAGTTGCCTAATAATTAAGCACACCTTATAT
Source organism: Anomaloglossus baeobatrachus (assembly GCF_048569485.1). Classification (NCBI taxonomy): domain Eukaryota; kingdom Metazoa; phylum Chordata; class Amphibia; order Anura; family Aromobatidae; genus Anomaloglossus; species Anomaloglossus baeobatrachus. Next base: position 197,442,410 of record NC_134361.1, read on the forward strand.
AGGGAGTTGATGTCATTACACCCCTCCTCATTACAGAGATGCACATCACCTGATTTACTTAATTGGTAGTTGGCTCTCAAGCCAATACAGCTTGGAGTAGGACAACATGTATAAAAAGTATCATGTGATCAAAATACTTATTTGACTAATAATTCTGCACACAGTGTAAAGTAAAGTCAGTGCTATACTGACCCTAGGATGCTGAATGTAAGCATACCTTTTGTTCAGAGATTGAATGTTTTATTTCAGAGATATGTGCAAGTAAAGTTTCAGCAATGAATTGGTATTTGATTGACAGGTGCAACAGGAAAGGAATATGTGGGTTGGGTCTTGCTATCTATTCCCACCCCTGTCTGTCCGCCTGCGCCGGAATTAACGTCTATGATGGCGATAGAGGGGAGGAAGGCCAGGCAGGCAGACAAGGGTGGGAATAGATAGCAAGACTCGACCCATATATTCCCTTTCAGTTGCACCTGTCAATCAAATAGCAATGCATTGCTGGAACTTGACTTGCACATATTTCTGAAATAAAACATTCAATCTCTGAACAAAAGGTATGCTTAGATTCAGCATCCTAGCTCCAGTATAGCACTAGCTTTACTTTATATATGATAATTCTGGTTGGTTCCTTTTAACAAAAAAATTAGAATAATTGAAAGCTTAATTTTCAAAATAGTACTCCAGAAAGTGCCTGTTTTTAGGTAAGATATTTTCTGCCTTCATTAGCATTTTCATATAAGTAGGTTTTCAGATGATAGTTTCACACATCGATATTTATAGGATGGATTCATATGCCTTTTGAATGACAAGAAATGTATATGGGGTTTCCAGAGGATAACAATTATGTTTAAAAGGTCTGACACTAGTTAACAAAGTACTTCCATTAAAGTTTTTATCCTCTTAATATATTGCAATAATCATATTATAAAGCGCTGCGTACTTACAATTCTTCATTTAGCCTTTCTACCCAGTTAATTCTTCCCTTTCCATTAGGTCTATGACATCAAGTGATTATGATTAATCAGCTCTTATTAAAGTTTCCAAGAGTACAGAAGGAAGAAAAGTAATAAAAGTGTTAATAAAACATATCGACCACAACGGTCTATAAAATAACAGTACTGTGTGAGGAGGTAACGAACAAGCTAACCTAATATTATATAGAGTTACTAATAATGTTCCTGCGGTATCACACATCGCTGTGTGTGACACCGCAGGAACGACGAATATCTCCTTACCTGCGTCCACCGGCAATGAGGAAGGAGGTGGGCGGGATATTCCGCCCGCTCATCTTCGCCCCTTCTCTGCTATTGGACGGCTGCTGTGTGACGTCGCTGTGACGCTGCATGAACCGCCCCCTTAGAAAGGAGGCGGTTCATTGGCCAGAGCGACATCGCAGGGAAGATAAGTCCGTGTGAGGGGTGTAAGCGATGTTGTGTGCCACGGGCAGGGATTTAACCGTGATGCACAACCGACGTGGGTGGGTACGCCCGCTAGCAATATCGATACAGATATCGCAGCGTGTAAAGTGCCCTTTAGTCTCTTTTCCCTACTGAGTCCTCACTGCAAAAGTCCCTGGCAGGTAGAAGAACAGACCAGCTGGGGTCAGGAGTTGAAAGCGCAAATGATTCATTCAGGGACTTGAGACTTCCTGTTTCTACAGAAAGCAGAAAACAAAGAAGAATTTACTGGGTAGAAAGGCAAAATGAGCAATTGTAAGTACACAGTGCCTTAGAATATAATTGCAAAATATTAAGAGGATAAAAACTTTGAAAAGTACCTGTTTCAGCTATTGTTTTGGTCTTTAATTAGTCTTCACTTGTCTTTGCTTTCCAGTCGAATTCTATAGAGCTTTGTTCTCATTACGATGCTCCATATGTCACTCATGGTCAGTGGCAGGCATGTAATTTCTCGAGCTCGTGAGAAATTTCATGCTTGGCTCTGACCAGGAGCTACTCCAACCTATGGAGCTTCGTTCTCAGAATGAGGCTCCATAGGTCACTTGCAGTCAGTGAAATTTCTCACGAGTTTGAGAAATTCTGTGCCTGTGGCTGTCCACGAGTGACCTATGGAGCCTCGATCTAAGAACGAAGCTCCATAAGACTCGATGGACATCATGGGACATTACACTATTGCTGTTATGACTGAACCCTTACACCCTGACGGGGATGGACAAACCATGGGAGATGCAAAACCAGAAATTCACAGGTCTGAAAAAAATGGCTAGTGCTTGCCTTAGACTTGACCCTGATTTGTCCCTGCCTAACATCATAAGTTTGCACACTAAGATCACGTAATGGTATCCCCACTGGTCGACAGCTGAACCTGAGTGTTCTTAACTGCACCCTTAGCTATAAATGAAATGTAACACAAAAACAACAATAAACATAAATGAAGTTCACACATGCAGAGGGTGAGACACAGGGCTAGAAACATGGAAACACAGTTATACAGGAATGATGGTATACAAGAAACCAAAAAGAATAACAGAATATGCGGTAACCCTCCCAAACCTAAATTGAACAAAATAGGAGATAACTGGGAAGGGATTCACACAAGCAAACTGCAAGGAATAGCAATAGGAATGTCTTAGTAACAAAACCTTAAGTGAGAAGATGGAACTCAGACAACCATCCATCCAGAAATATATCCAGCACTGAGACATGTGAGTAATAAGTATAAATAGCCCCTCCTAAAATGTGATTGGGCAAACCAAACAAGGAAGTGTATACACCTGAATAGAAATGAAACAGGAAGCCACAGCATAAGAAAGAAAGACAATAGAGCCTTCAGTAGGTAGATCAACAAAAAGCAGGCTATGGTCTAACTAAGAGGGAAACCGACCAACAACTAGAGATCACCACTTCGAACCCCAAAGTGGAGCAATCACAATTGGATTACATTGGAACTATGAGGATTTTTTTAAATTAATAAATTGCCGAACAGGGGAGTGTAGGGGAGTGTTTATTCAAATTCTGTTTTACTTTACACCTACCGGATTAGTAATAAGGGTGTCCGATATTTTCTTCTCCATTACTAACCCCTTGGCTTGATGCCAGATGTCAATTCACAGCTGAAATCAACCCCAAAAATATTACCCCGATTGCCATCACACCAGGGCAATCGGAAAAAGCCAGGGTGATGCGCCAAAACTGGTGCATCTAATGGATGCTCCACTTCTGAGCTGGCTGGAGGCTGCTATTTTTCACCTGGGAAGGACCAAAAAACCATGAGCCTTCCCAGCCTAATAATACCAGCCCCAGCTATCTGCTACACTTTGGTTGGTTATCAAAAATGGGCAGACCCCAAATTATTTATTTATTAGTTAAACAAGGCTAAAAACATCTTTTAGGGGTACTTTACACGCTGCGACATCGCTAGCATCGGCTAGCGATGCTGAGCGTGATAGTACCCGCCCCCGTCGCACATGCGATATGTGGTGATTGCTGCCGTAACGAACATTATCGCTACGGCAGCTTCACACGCACATACCTGCTTGACGAAGTCGCGGTGACTGCCGAACAATCCCTCCTTCAAGGGGGAGGTGCGTTCGGCGTCACAGCGACGACACCGCGACGTCACTAATCGGCCGGCCAATAGAAGCGGAGGGGCTGAGATGAGCAGGACATAACATGCCGCCCAACTTCTCCCTTCCGCATTGCCGTCGGGACGCAGGTAAGGAGATGTTTGTCGCTCCTGCAGGTTTACACACAGCGATGAGTGGACCTGCAGGAACGACAAACAACATCGTACCTGCGCTCGACCCGACATTATGAAAATGAACGACACTACACAAATCCCCGATTTTCGACGCTTTTGCGATCGTTTATTGGCAAATCTAGGATTTACACATTGCGATGTCGTTACCGGCGCCGGATATGCGTCACTAACGACGTGACCCCGACGATATTTCGAATGCATTGTCGCAACGTGTAAAGTACCCCTTAGTGTCCCATGAAAGGCCCTAAAGGGTGCAAATGTACAATATGTAGGGGGGACTTATTTTGCTTTTGTCAACTTCCAGAGGACAGTTTGTGCTGAGCATCGCGTCACCAGGTCCTTTATAGACCCAATGACACAATGCAGGCGGTCAATCACAGTCATACCAGTACTCAGCATGCCTGTGATGTCTGCGGAAGTTCCCACAGTCGAAAAACTTTTGATTTTCTGTGCTGCAGCCTTTCAACAAACTTTGATTTTGTAATATCCAAGGCACCAAACACTCCTTCATCAATTAGAGCCTTTTTCAAGCCATAAAGAAGTGGACTTATGGCTTGATAAAGGTCCTGCATTGGCCAAAACACCGTGCTCTTTTTATCCTCTCATGTACATTGGGACCAATAAAGATTTTCTAATTGATGAAGGAGTCTTCGGTGCCTTGAATATTATAAAATTGAATTTGCTTTGAAGAATTTGGAGGGATACACCAAGCCGTACGAACGGTTGGAGTGATGTGTGGGAGACACCTGTCTTTCAACAAACTTTATTTAACATATGAACAGTATCCGAACTTGACCACGGACTTCTATGAGAAGTCTGTGTTCGAGTTCGAGCACCGAACAATAGGTTTCCAGTACAGTTTGGGTTCGCTCATCCCTATTCTTCAGTCATACGTCTTCTACCACAATAAAACATGGCACCAGAGCCACTGTTATCCCAGGTTATCTTATGAAGATCTTTCTCTGCCATCTTGTACATCATGTCTCATCTCGAACAAGAGTATGATGCCTCAACTTTTATGGAGTGTTGTAAAACAGTGTGATATTGCAATCTATAAGTTAATATTTCATAGCTAAGTAGAAAGTAAAAACATTTAGCAAGACGCAGGTTCAGAGATGCACAGAATGGAGCTGATTCATCAAAACCGGCGTGGAGCACCCTTGCGTTACACCAATATTGATGGGTAGAAGAGGCGCCAAATTCACTAAGAGGTGCACACCACTTAAAGAATTTGCTTCCTCTGAGTGGTGAGCATTGTGCCAGAAATGCTACTCCAGTCAGAGACTAGAGTAGGATTTTTGGTGGAAGCCTCAAGGACTGTGGTTTTGATTATTGAACATATATTTCAGTCTTGTGCTAATGCAAAAAGTTGATGCAGCTTAAAGATCATGGGAAAGTCATGATTACATCTTCTGTACATTGCTGAAAGATACCACAGGTACAGGATCCTAAAATTAAAACTATTAATAATGTCTACATGAGTTAGGAGTGGATGCTATGATACTTCACTTTTTATTTTAGCCATCTTGAAGCTTTTGCAGACAAAAATCAAGGAACTTCAATTATCCATTGATCCATATTATAAGAAAGAAAGTCTTAAATCTTTATGAAATGCAGAATAAGCTGAGAAATGTGATACTTCATGGATAATACATTCACAGTCCATCTATGCTTTACATTGGGTTTCCCTCATATTTGCATGGGCATCTGTCATGGGGTGTGTACTGATGGAACAGGGGCTACTAGGCTGACCCTAAAAATAGGGCCCCTGCGCTGTCCCTCATCTTGAAGGTAGGCTCGGTGGTAGTCAGGTTTGAGCCCCCAACGTGACCCCGTCTCCTGTCCGAGTCCTGATACTACTCCCCCCCACCCTGGGAGCGAGCCGGAAGCCCAGTAACGAAAACCCCACAAATATTGCACAGGCAATGGTAAACGAAAACTCATGTACACCACACTCAAACACAAAGGAGGGACAGTAAGTGAACTGGGGAATAAAGCAAAAGGGGTAGGAAATAAATGCACTATTGGAGAATGTGAGGAAATAGGGATATATTCTGATCTATTAAGCCATATTCCTATAGCCACCATCTTGTCAAGGAACGACCATGGTATCTCGTTGTGTGTGACTGGGCCTTAAAAAATAAGGAATAACGTTTGGAACACCATTCTAAGTCTGAACTAGGTGAAAAAACCTAAAAAACATCACTATGGGGAGATAAGGTATGCACACCAGTGACTATGCAAGGGGAATACATGTAATAGCAGAAACTGCTGTGTGAATACTGACTTGAAAAATCCAATAGCTATATGTAAGAGTGAAAATGTGAAAAATGGAATCTGCATTACTGCCATGAACATATGTATTTAGAGAAATTTAGCTACTGAATTGATCAATGCAATAGAGCCCCAACACTACGCCAAAGTATTTCTCTACGTTGGGGTCCCTAGCTTGTGTGTGTCCTCTCATGACTGGGCCTTAAGGCCTAAGGAGGCTTCAATCAGTATGCTAATTAACTTGAGGAAATTAGATGAGCTAGTTAGGCCTGAGAACAGTAAGGGAAAGGAAACCCAGCAAATGTAAAACTCAAGGAGTCAAAATCCAATTAGGACAGCCCTTGATCCAGCACACCCCCTGCGGAGTGACTTGTTCTACACAGGAGGTGGAAGGGAAGCTCCAGGTTTATAACCTAACTTCAAAGGTCTCCAGACAATTCGGAACCGTCAGTAGAGTTTCGATATTGGGGGGTACCTCGTCCCCACATACAAGAGAGGCACGTAACACATATTTCGGCAAACCCGTATGATGTGCGTAGCCCTCGATAATTAATAACTGGCCACAGGAAGCCAGCAGGACCCTCATATTTCCTATCAAAACGGAGATCAATTCACAACGACAAAAATGAGGGCCATAGCATCCGTGTAAGTAGCTCAGGGGCCGAGTTATGCTGGGAAATATAACGTTAGATTATTCTCAGCCAGCAGCAGGGGGAGGGAATTCCCAGCCAGGATGATGTCACAAGGGAGGGCCATATGAGCCCGAGACAGAACAGAAAAAGGTAGGTGCAGGGATCTGCACATTGTGTTTGCTCGGGGGCCATGCGTACTATACACATGTGAGGAAGTCCATGAAACCCTGGTCAAACGGCGCCCCCCCATAGCGTCATAGGCTATGTTTTGAGGGGAAATTTTAACCCTGCGCTTTACTGTTATTCACCAAAAAACCTGCCTCCATTAAAGCGAATGGAGCTGGGAGCCACAGTGCAGCCAGAACTTCAGAAGAATGCGCAGCCACGCCCTTATATGGAATGTTGGCGTGTCACAATGCAGCCAGGGAAAGAGACAGACACAGACAGGGAAAGAGGCTGACACAGACAAGGTAAGAAACAGACATAGACAGGGTAAGAGACAGAGACAGGCTGACAAGGAAAGAGACAGACAAAGACAAAGAGACAGAGACAGACACAGGGAAACAGACAGTCAGGGAAAGAAAGGGAAAGAGACAGACAGGGTAAGAGACAGACAAAGACAGGTAATGAGACAGACAGAGACAGACACAGGGAAAGAGAAAGAGGGAAAGAGACAGACAGGGAAAGAGAGGGAAAGAGACAGACAGGGAAAGAGACAGACAGGGAAAGTGACAGAGATAGATAGACAGACAGGGAAAGAGATTGAGACAGACGGAGAAAGAGACAGAGACAGTCAGAGACAGACAGGGAAAGAGAGACAAAGAGAGAGAGAGACAGAGAGATATATACAGAGGGGGAGACAGACAGAGAATGGGAGAGAAAAAGAGAGACAGTTACTATCCCGGGCGTTAATACATTCTATTTATACATTCTATCCCGGGAATGTTAATACATTCTATTTTGTTAACAACAGTTATTAACCCGGGCGCAGCCGGGTAGTACAGCTAGTATATATATATATTCTGTAAATTACATATTGTATATATTGTAGTTGCTAGTGTGCCATTAGGGCGATTAAAATATATAATTTAATCTTGGGCTGTTCTGTTATCTCGATCCTGAATTCCACATCTGTGTGCTCAGCGTAATAGTTATTGTATTCGATTGGTGGCAGCGACTTTATGCCAAGGATCATTGTGGAGCAACCAGTGAGATCTGGGGAGGCTTAGATATATTCCGTCCGCAGAGGTCGGGGGAATATATACCTTACTCTCACCGGGAACCCTTCAATCATCGGCATAGTAGAATAGCGGCCTCCTTGCTTATTGTCGGGCAATTCCATAGTTGGCCTGACTATAAGAGGGGTGCTAGAGAGCACGTCACGTGCTCTGTGAGGTGGAAAAGGGTGGGTGTAACTTCCACTCCTTCCCCCTGTTCGTGACAGAGAACTCATACACTACACAGAACCACAGGTCACCATTGAAATGGATAATCACAGGAACTGTGGCAGCAGAAGCTATATCCGGCACTCATCTCCAGAAATCAGAACCTTATAAGTGGTGAAGGCGGCTGAGGATGGTAATCAGCAGCCTGAGCTCCCAGCAGATGATCACAAGCCAGCAGGAATTAACTCCTGCTGTACTGGAAAAGTGAAGCCAGACCCAGCCGACGCCCAAGACAGGCTGCGCAACTAAGGGATTGCAGGCTGCTTGTTGGACTGAACAGAGTGAACAGAGTCTGACAACGCTATGTCACCCAGCGAGTGCAACACCAAACACAGCACAACAGCATCTAAGGGGCAATTTAAAAATATATTACATATTACTGAGAGAGAAAAAAATCATGAGTCATGGCTGTGCCGCACTCTGGGTGCAGAAGGTCACAACACCTTATTATGCGCAAGTTTGCAGCTTGTGTTTAAATGTATCTGCTTTCTTTTAGGGCTGTAGGGGTTAAGGACTCTTTCCTATCTGGTTATGCTTTTGAGCCTTTGTCTCAGGTGCAGCTCTTTATGACCACTCCCCTTCAATGTAAATAGTCACGTGTCTTACCATTTGATGCTGGTTATAGAATCTCATCATTCTTATGCTGACCACTTTGGAAGGAGCCAATCTTTGGAAGAAGCTAAGGAGTAGTGAAAATTGCAGTGGTGCAGTCTAGCTGCATTTGATGAGCTTGGAGTGTTTTCCTTTTTGTGTCTATTTTCCCCCGGTCTGTAACATGTTGAATTATTGCAGTGGTGAGACTACTGATCTCACTGGCCATCTCACTAGCCAGAGTGAGTTCAGAGCAAATGAGGGCCTAGGCACGTTACTGTGATGGGGGGGAAGGACCCATATAGGGATGTTAGGAAGAATGGGGTACAAATTCAGGTAAGTGGCAGGAGGTGTCCCCTTTCCCTATTACCAGGGCCTTCCTTCTATACCACCCCCATTGTCACCCCTGTATTGTGCCACATGCTGAGCATCTGTACGCTCTGGAATTACAGTAGCTAAATTTCAGAAAACACACTGCATAAATTATAAAATAGACCTGATGATATACTTAAGAGATCATGAGGTTAAGTCTATGCAATGTCTCCCACCCCATTGAGCCTCACTGACAGCTGCAGTTTATACTGAGCAGTGATTTCAACAGCAGCAGAAGGGAGGAGGGACACTGAGAAGCTGTCAATCCAAAAACTTTCACAAAGATTATACAGCTATTCCAGTGTTATTGTATTATTGTAGTGATGAGACTAATGCTCTCTCCAACCTTCTCACTAGCCAGGGTGAGTTCAGGGCAAGCAAGGCCCTAGGTACGTGATCAGCGACAGGGTAAGTACCTGTATAGGGATGTTAGGGAGTGTAAGGATCAGCCTCATGTGGGTGGAAAAATGTGACCCTGCTCCCTTTTCTCTAGCACCAGGGCTCATTGTTGTTTTTTGTTCCAGGTGTACCCTATGTGTTGCGGTGCTTGCCGGGGGTTTCCTAATATACCATAATTATGAATTATTCCTATATACAGTATTTGTGTTATTAATCCATGCTGAGCTGACAGAGGAGATTTGCAAAGTTGTTAGGAGATTACACTAAACTATAATTAAAAGATTAAAATGCAAATCACGTCAATCCATATATGACATGCAAATGCTTGACTCTGACCTGTTAAATTATAAGGAGCAAGCCAAGTTTAAAGGGGTTGTACATGAGTAGAAAAGCAAGGCTACTTTCCTCCTGATGTGTCTTGCATTTGCTTCAACAGTGTACACCTCTGGCATATGATATTGTATAAGTATATTGAGGTATACATTGCCATATGACATATGATACTACATAGGCATATAGTGGTATACATTGCCCATAGATTCCCATGGTAAAAAATAAAAAATAAAAATCTAGGAGATATTTAGCATACAAAAATAGCCAGTTCTATATCTGCCCAATAGCCGCGTCAAGGCATATTTTGTATATTAGGTGCCTACTCTAACGCCTCTTTCTGGGTTAAAAACCTCCATGTGTATGGGCAAGTAGGAACCTGCTACTAGAGAATAAAATCCCCTGTGGCTAATGGGGGAGGGACGCACAATTAGAGGGGCATGACCCTATAATCTAGACAAAACTGACTGCACTGCCGTCGATATTTTTTGTCTAGATTATGGACTATGCTATTCTACGATGCTCAACTATGGTATTTTATACAGCAAAAATAGGTACACAGATACATACCACCCAACAGTGCTCAAAAGGACGTTCTTTTGACTTCCAATGGATAAATGAAGGCTTATGGATAAGTATTATGTATACACCTGAAGCTTGCCCGCTGCATAAGCCAAACGTTTGAATGCACAGGTCTTTTGGGAAAAGCAAACAAATATTTTAAAAATACAGCCATGTATTTCTAAGGTTGCACAATACTTTTAAGCTTACCTTTTGTTCTCCATCCAGCCCACACCGCCATGACAACTGTTCCTGGACCAGACCGACATCTGCAACTCTTGCTGCTCAAATGTCTTTGGCTCCTGACTTTTACAAATCCCTATACTAACACAAATCATTCACAGTGCCCCCAGAATATAACTGCACAAAAACTCCGAGTACTCTGAATATAATTGGACCACGGTCGTCTGTTATGATCCGGAACCATGGAAGATCACCATAAATCATTTGTAAAAGGTGACAAGAGCATTGGAAACTAATCTGGCCGCCATGCCCTTACTAACCATCAACACTAGAAGTAGCCGAGGGGTGAACTAACATCCTATGCACCGCGAACCCAGACAGAGAACTAGCTATCCTAAAGGAAAGAAAGATGAATAACTCTCTGCCTCAGTAATAGACCGCAAAGGTATAGCAAGCCCCCCACATTCAAAGGCTGCGGTGATATAGGAAAACACAATACACAGATAGATGATAGGATTAGCAAAAGGTGAGGCCCTACTGACTAAATAGGACAGGACAGGAAAGGGACTGATGGTGGCCAGAGAAAAACCCTGCAAAAATTCAAAAACCTGATAGTACAAAAAGCCCACAGATCGCTAGATCTGAACTCCGTCCTATACCAGGCGCTCTTGTCTTACCAATGAACAGAAGGCAGGAATCATTACAAATTCAAGAAGCAACAAACACATGGACTAATAGGAGAAATACTCCAAACAAAACTGTAGGGAGCTTCCCTGCTAAGTAACTGAGAGGGAAGATCCCTGCATGCAAATAAACTGAAAACAACCACAGCAAATGACAAACTCAGATAAGAGCAAAAAGAACCAAACAGCAAATAAAGAGCCAAGCACTTATCCGGGGTAGATGTGGTATGGAGCAGGATGAAGCAGGCTGGTGTACAAAGAACAACTGACATCCGGCATAGCCTGCTATCAGACCAGGGATGAAATAGGCAGAGAGTTAGCAATGGAAACACCCATTGCTCAACACACCTGGTCTCTGTCCAAACCATTCCTGGCCACAAGAGGGAGCCTCACAGCAGCAAAATCATAACTGACATCCACAACAGTCGTCTCTCCGCTTTAAGAGTTTAGTGACAGGTTCTGGGTCTGAGTCTCACTTTTCACTATGCTGTTTAAATGTATTCCCTTTCCGTTAGGGAAGAAAGGGTTAATGTCAATATTCCCTGCCAGCAAGCAGTCTTTTTACAATTTCAGGTGTTTCCAGTTTGGACCGCTCCCAGTCCTTTTATATACCCTCTGCTACCAGCGAAAGGTGCCGGTTATTCTTATTCATTTGGAAGTTTGGCCTGGAGGTGAAAGGAGCTAGTGGAGCCCTCTCTTGCCTGACTGCAGCAATTTGTTGTTGTTTCCCCCCTGTCTTTCTTCCTTCCCTAGTGTGTTGTTTTAGTGCAGCGGTGGGACTAGCATCCCTTACCTGCCCACTCACTAGCCAGGACCATTGTAGGGTCACTCAGGGCTTCAGGTTGCTGCTCGACGACAGGTAAGGAACCAATATAGGAACTGGCAAGGAGTGCAGAATACAGCGGCAGGTAAATGGTCCATATTTCCCCTCACTAGCGCTAGAGCTCACCATTGTTAAAGTATTCTCGGTGTACCCCTTGTTTGTCTTGTTGTTACCACTAAACAGTTGACGCAGTTGTTCTGTGTAGAATTGCAACTGATCAGTTCCGGATGCCGCCAGCATTGGGAACAGCTGATTAGCTGGTGTGCCGGGGTAGCACTGCTACCGATAAGACATTGATTATCTATCTTAAAGATAAGCCATCAATGTTAAAGTCCCAGACAACCCCTTTAATCCCCCTTGTAAATATTAGTGACACAGCAAGTAATGCATGAAAATACACGGAATTTTATATTGTTCCATATTATCTTTTATACTGCTGCTAGTTTGCCATACACCCACGGGAAATTATTATATCAACTAGCCCTATTCTGTTCCATCTTCTAACATTACAGGTCAGACATGGTCACATGCAGCATGGTGGCTCAGTGGTTAGCACTGGGGTCTTGGGTTAAAACCCCATCCATTTTTGTTGTTTTTTTTTTAAACAAACTGCGCTGGAAAACCGAATTCATATTGGGAATAACATTGGACTGTCTCATCTTCTTAAATGGGTAAAATTGCAAAGTGATGTAAAAATCATCAACTTCACAATTTAGAAATTATGTCCTCTTGCCCTTTCTGTATGCAAAAAAAATAGTTAATTTCTTAACCCCGTCCCTTGCTGTCATATGACATACATGTACATGTACAGTATGTCACGTTTCAGATAAGGTGGTATCAGGAGCAGAAATAACTCTATGCATAGAGTGTATTGCAGAGGGGTAGGTAGGGGTTCAGCTCAGGGGGGACAAAACATCTGGGTGGGTCCCCAACCAGGTAATCATGTGTACAACTATGAAGGTGCAGCTTAATCATAGATATAGGGGAACCTCAGCAGACTGGGCTCTTACTGAAAATCACTATACATCAGACGTGGGCAAGGGCCGGCCTGCCTACTCTCTGTGACCGGCCCGCCTGGTTCAGGACGTCCTTGCTGGCCGGTCAGTGATGAGAGCAATCTGACCTGTTTTCCGGAGCTCCAGGCTCCGGGAGACCCCTGGTCAGATCACCCTCATCAAGCTGCGTGCCGGGCAGGGAGCGATCCTGCAGCTCCGCACAGTGTAGGCAGCGGAACGCAGGAATCTCTCCTCTGTTCCCTGCCCGACACCTTTCACTGTGACACACGCGCACACTGTGTGTCATTTGAAAAGTTCCCGCCCGGCAGGAGAAGAAGCTGCAGCAGCCGGGGCCCGTACAGAGAGAAGCAACGGCGGGGGCTCCTAGGAATACCGCATCGGCATAGCCAGGGCATGTGAAAGAGAAGCAGCTCAGCGGGGGGTATGTATGGAGGTGCCTGAGGAGGGGACAATAAGAAGGGAGAGGTGAGTGGTACGGGCGGCATGGTGGCTCAGTGGTTAGTACTGCAGTCTTGCAGCGCTGGTGTATTGGGTTCAAATCCCACCAAGGACACCATCTGCAAGGAGTTTGTATGTTCTCCCCGTGTTTGCGTGGGTTTCCTCCGGTTTCCTCCCACACTCTAAAGACATACAGATAGGGACTCTAGATTGTGAGCCCCAATGGGGACAGTGTTGCCAATGAATGTAAAGTGCTATGGAATTAATAGCTCTATATAAATGAATAAAATTGTTATTATTACTAGTAACCTGCGGGGACAATGGGGAGCGGGGGGGGGGGTAACTGTTGACAAATATTTGGTAGTATATGGGAATGTAGTTTTACAGGTGTAGTATATGGGGGGGTGTAGTGGTGTAGTATATAGTGGTGTAGTATAATACAGGTGTATATAGGGGTGTAGTGGTGTAGTATAATACAGGTGTATATAGGGGTGTAGTGGTGTAGTATATTACAGGTGTAGTATATAGGGGTGTAGTGATATATATGGGGATGTAGTGATGTATATTACAGGTATAGTATATAGTCATGTAGTGGTGTCATATAATACAGGTGTAGTATATAGGGGTGTAGTATAATACAGGTGTATATAGGGGTGCAGTGGTGTAGTATAATACAGGTATAGTATATAGGAGTGTAGTGTAATACAGGTGTATATAGTGATGTAGTGGTGTAGTATAATACAGGAAAAGTATATAGGGGTGTAGTTTATCACAGGTGTAGTATATAGTGATGTAGTAGTGCAGTTTATTACAGGTGTAGTATATAGTGATGTAGTATATTACAGGTGTGTATAGGGGTGTAGTGATGTAGTATATAGTGGTATAGTATATAGAGGTGTAGTTTATTACAGGTGTAGTGTATAGGGATGTAGTGATGTATATTACAGGTGTAGTATGTGGCGGGTCTAGTGATGTAGTATATGGGGATTGTGTGTGTATGTATGTATACAGTGTGTGTATGTGTATATATATTATATACACACACAGTATATATATATATATATATGTGTGTGTGTGTGTGTATATATATATATTATATATATACAGTGCCTACAAGTAGTATTCAACCCCCTGCAGATTTAGCAGGTTTGATAAGATGCAAATAAGTTAGAGCCTGCAAACTTCAAACAAGAGCAGGATTTATTAACAGATGCATAAATCTTACAAACCAACAAGTTATGTTGCTCAGTTAAATTTTAAGAAATTTTCAACATAAAAGTGTGGGTCAATTATTATTCAACCCCTAGGTTTAATATTTTGTGGAATAACCCTTGTTTGCAATTACAGCTAATAATCGTCTTTTATAAGACCTGATCAGGCCGGCACAGGTCTCTGGAGTTATCTTGGCCCACTCCTCCATGCAGATCTTCTCCAAGTTATCTAGGTTCTTTGGGTGTCTCATGTGGACTTTAATCTTGAGCTCCTTCCACAAGTTTTCAATTGGGTTAAGGTCAGGAGACTGACTAGGCCACTGCAACACCTTGATTTTTTCCCTCTTGAACCAGGCCTTGGTTTTCTTGGCTGTGTGCTTTGGGTCGTTGTCTTGTTGGAAGATGAAATGACGACCCATCTTAAGATCCTTGATGGAGGAGCGGAGGTTCTTGGCCAAAATCTGCAGGTAGGCCGTGCTATCCATCTTCCCATGGATGCGGACCAGATGGGCAGGCCCCTTGGCTGAGAAACAGCCCCACAGCATGCTGCTGCCACCACCATGCTTGACTGTAGGGATGGTATTCTTGGGGTCGTATGCAGTGCCATCCAGTTTCCAAACGTCACGTGTGTGGTTGGCACCAAAGATCTCGATCTTGGTCTCATCAGACCAGAGAACCTTGAACCAGTCTGTCTCAGAGTCCTCCAAGTGATCATGAGCAAACTGTAGACGAGCCTTGACATGACGCTTTGAAAGTAAAGGTACCTTACGGGCTCGTCTGGAACGGAGACCATTGCGGTGGAGTACGTTACTTATGGTATTGACTGAAACCAATGTCCCCACTGCCATGAGATCTTCCCGGAGCTCCTTCCTTGTTGTCCTTGGGTTAGCCTTGACTCTTCGGACAAGCCTGGCCTCGGCACGGGAGGAAACTTTCAAAGGCTGTCCAGGCCGTGGAAGGCTAACAGTAGTTCAATAAGCCTTCCACTTCCGGATGATGCTCCCAACAGTGGAGACAGGTAGGCCCAACTCCTTGGAAAGGGTTTTGTACCCCTCGCCAGCCTTGTGACCCTCCACGATCTTGTCTCTGATGGCCTTGGAATGCTCCTTTGTCTTTCCCATGTTGACCATGTATGAGTGCTGTTCACAAGTTTGGGGAGGGTCTAAATTAGTCAGAAAAGGCTGGAAAAAGAGATAATTAATCCAAACATGTGAAGCTCATTGTTCTTTGTGCCTGAAATACTTCTTAACACTTTAGGGGAACCAAACAGAATTCTGGTGGTTTGAGGGGTTGAATAATAAATGACCCTCTGAATAAACTTTTCTCAATTTAAAAAAATAAAAAAAGAAATAACATTCTTTTTGCTGCAGTGCATTTCATACTTCCAGGCTGATCTACAGTCGAAATGTCACAATGCCAAGTTAATTCCGAATGTGTAAACCTGCTAAATCTGCAGGGGGTTGAATACTACTTGTAGGCACTGTAGATATATATATATATATATATATATATATATAAAAAGATGTAGAACCGAGTTAATTATATTAGTCCGGCCCTCAAAAACCATCCCAATTTCTCATGCGGCCCCATGGGTAAATTAATTGCCCACCCCTGCTATACATAGATTAACTCTGATAATACCGCCATCTGATGACCGTATAGTGATAGATACAAGTCCTGCAACACACATATTCGAGAGTACAGTATAGTTATTGATGGTGACTTACAGCTGATGTTCTTTTTGGTGGAGTCATTCATTTTTACATGTTTTCCATCTGGCCCAGACCGACATGACAACTTCTCCCAGTTACGACTCATCTGCAGAGATTACGACAAAGACACATTTGACTTCTCATATTTCCAGCACCATCCCCATCTATCCCAGACCTGCACAAACTCCTCATCCTGCTGACACCCCAATACTGAGCCGCTACTGCTGTATGTGTCTCTATTACTGATCCTCTTAGTGCCCCACATAATGTCCACCACTGTGCCTCTTACATAGTAATAATGCCTCCTTTGTGTCTTCTAGATGGTAAAATTGCCCTCTAGAAAATATTAATACGTTGTGCAAGTGCCCTAGAAAACAGTGCCCACATTTTACCCCTAGAAAGGAATAATGCCCCAAGTGTGCCCATTTCACAATCATAATAAACTGAGTGCCTATAACAATAATGCTTAAGTGCCCACTTAACATTTAATAAAGTCTCCTGAGTACCCCCATACATAGTTCCTCTCTACACAGCATGATGCCCCCCCCCACAGTAGCCCCCTCCCACTGTATGACAGACCTCAGTAGCCCCCTCCCACTGAATGACAGACCTCAGTAGCCCCCTCCCACTGTATGACAGACCTCAGTAGCCCCCTCACTGTATGACAGACCTCAGTAGCCCCCTCCCACTGTATGACAGACCTCAGTAGCCCCCTCCCACTGTATGACAGACCTCAGTAGCCCCCTCACTGTATGACAGACCTCAGTAGCCCCCTCCCACTGTATGACAGACCTCAGTAGCCCCCTCCCACTGTATGACAGACCTCAGTAGCCCCCTCCCACTGTATGACAGACCTCAGTAGCCCCCTCTCACTGTATGACAGACCTCAGTAGCCCTATTCACAGTCTATGATGGCCCCCAGTATTTCCCCCACACTGTATCATGACCCCCTGCATTTCCCCCACATTGTAATATGACCCCCAGTATCCCCCCACCCCACTGTAATATGACAGTGTGGTGATATGCACCCAGGACCACGAGCAGTTCTGGGTACGTATTGCTAATCCCTGCCTAACTGTCCCTGCATCTAGTAGCATAGATAAAGGGTTCTTTAGAAATGGTGGTGGAACTGCTGTTTTCTGTCTTTTTGCTTTTTACTTCATTCCACAAAATATTATATTTCAATTTCTCTTTATGTTATCTAGTAACTTACACAATGCGTGTAAAAAAATACAAAAAAAAAAAATGTTAACATAAAAATAGTTGCAGCTTTAAAAGAAAAGGATGAAAAAAACTCAAATAAAAAAAAGCAAATAAATTAAAAAATAAATTTAAAAATGGCTGCAGTGCAAAGAGACTATTAAGTATGTCATACTATGGTGCTAAAATACAGGAGTGCTAATTTTAGTGATAGACCCAATGTATTTTGGAAGAATAGCCAAAGATGAACCCACATTTTCTGCCTCTGACATTTTCTGCTGTCGAGCAGGATTTCTTGCAGATACACTAGGTGTCACTATAGGCTAACATAACAAAGAGCAATTGACTTCTGCGCAGTGCGTTTCACTCTAAGGCTACTTTCACACTTGCGTTGAACGGTATCCGTTGCATTGCGTTGTGTAACGGATGCAACGGATGTGTTGCATATAGTGACACAACGGATGCAACGGATGCTGCAAAACAACGCAATTCGTTTTGATTTTTTTTTTTTTTTTTTCCCGGTTTTACCAGCGGCAGACTATAGTGAACGATCAGCTGATCGTTCCCTGCAGCCGGCCGCTGGGTGATCAGCTGATTGCTCCCAGTAGCCGGCTGCCGGGTGATCAGCTGATCGCTCCCGCCCGCCGGGTGATCAGCTGATCGCTCCCGGCTGATCAGCTGATCGCTCCCGGCTGCCGGGTGATCAGCTGATCGCTCCCTGCAGCCGGCTGCCGGGTGATCAGCTGATCGCTCCCTGCAGCCGGCTGCCGGGTGATCAGCTGATCGCTCCCGCCCGCCGGGTGATCAGCTGATCGCTCCCGGCTGCCGGGTGATCAGCTGATCGCTCCCGGCTGCCGGGTGATCAGCTGATCGCTCCCTGCAGCCGGCTGCCGGGTGATCAGCTGATCGCTCCCTGCAGCCGGCTGCCGGGTGATCAGCTGATCGCTCCCGGCCGCCGGGTGATCAGCTGATCGCTCCCTGCAGCCGGCCGCCGGGTGATCAGCTGAGCGCTGTGACTTGCCGGCGGCCGGGCATGCTGGTGGCCGGTCATTCAGCTGAGCGCTGTCGCTTGCCGACGGCCGGGCGCTCAGCTGAACGTTCGGCCACCGCGAGCCAAAATAAAGTTTGATTTAAAAAAAAAAAAAAAAAAAAAAAAAAAAAGAGCATGCGCAGTGAAATCCAGAGGATTCCGCTGCTCAAAATAACGTTACATGCTGCGTTCCTCCCGCTGGGCGGAAGCAACGGAGCGTCGCCCAGCGGAAGCAACGCAGCTCCTTTTGGTACAATCCGTCAACCATACAAGTCTATGGGAAACAGCGGAATCCGTTAACGGATTCCGCTGTTTCCCAAAAGGGCGGATTGTAACGGAAGGAAAATAACGCAAGTGTGAAAGTACCCTAACACATATATTGTGTATATATATATATATATACTGTATATACTGTATATATACAGTACAGACCAAAAGTTTGGACACACCTTCTTATCTCTAGAACAACTGTTAAGTGGAGACTTTGTGCAGCAGGCCTTCATGGTAAAATAGCTGCTAGGAAACCACTGCTAAGGACAGACAACAAGCAGAAGAGACTTGTTTGGGCTAAAGAACACAAGGAATGGACATTAGACCAGTGGAAATCTGTGCTTTGGTCTGATGAGTCCAGATTTGAGATCTTTTGATCCAACCACCGTGTCTTTGTAGAAAAGGTGAACGGATGGACTCTACATGGCTGGTTCCCACCGTGAAGCATGGAGGAGGAGGTGTGATGGTGTGGGGGTGCTCTGCTGGTGACACTGTTGGGGATTTATTCAAAATTGAAGGCATAAGGGCCCATTACACGCTACGATATATCTAACGCTATGTCGTTGGGGTCACGTCGTTAGTGAGGCACATCCGGCATCATTTGACATACTGTAGCGTGTGACAGCTACGAGCGACTGTGAATGAGCAAAAATACTCACCTTATCGTTGCTCGTTGACATGTCGCTCATTTTCAAAAAATCGAACGTCCTTCTGCACGCCGGTTGTTCATTGTTCCCGAGGCAGCACACATCGCTCCATGTGACACCCCGGGAACAATGAACTGCAGCTTACCTGTGTCCCGCCGGAAAAGCGGAAGGAAGGAGGTGGGTGGGATGTTACATCCCACTCATCTCCGCCTCTCCGCTTCTATTGGGCGGCCGCTTAGTGACGTTGCTGTGACGCCGAACGTCCCTCCCCCTTCAGGAAGAGGATGTTCACTGCCAGCGAGGTCGTTTGGGAGGTAAGTACGTGTGACGGGGGTTACCGATTTTGTGCGACACGGGCAACAAATTGCCCGTGTTGCACAAACGATGGGGGCGGGTGCGATTGCACATTCAATAGCACGATAAATCGCAGCGTGTAAAGCGGCCTATATAGAACCAGCATGCCTACCACAGCATCTTGCAGTGGCGTACTATTCCATCCGGTTTGCTTTTAGTTGCACCATCATTTATTTTTCAACAGGACATTGACCCCAAACACACCTCCAGGCTGTGTAAGGGCTATTTGACTAAGAAGGAGAGTGATGAGATGCTACGCCAGATGACCTGGTCTCCACAGTCGCCAGACCTGAACCCAATCGAGATGGTTTGAGGTGAGCTGGACCGCAGAGTGAAGGCAAAAGGGCCAACAAGTGCTAAGCATCTCTGGGAACTCCTTCAAGACTGTTGGAAAACCATTTCCGGTGACTACCTCTTGAAGCTCATCAAGAGAATGCCAAGAGTGTGCAAAGCAGTAATCAAAGCAAAAGGTGGCTACTTTGAAGAACCTAGAATATAAGACATATTTTCAGTTGTTTCACACTTTTTTAAGTATTTCATTCCACATGTGGTAATTCATAGTTTTGATGCCTTCAATGTGAATCTACAATTTTTAGAGTCATGAAAATAAAGAAAACTCTTTGAATGAGGAGGTGTGTCCAAACCCTTGGTCTGTACTGTATATATTATATATATATATATATATATATATGAAAGAGGTAAGAGTCCCGGTGCACCACCTACTCCGCGTGTTACTACACGTTCAGCTACAACGCCGGATGACGGCGTGCCGTTTCGCTAGAACTTAGCTTCCACGGGTCCAGGGCACTGGACCCGTGGAAGCTAAGTTCTAGCGAAACGGCACGCCGTCATCCGGCGTTGTATGGCTTGTCTCACCCTCCCCACCGCTTGTACCCTCATGTTTCCCCTGCAATAAAGACGGAGTGATATGGTGATCATCTGGAGTGCGACTTTCTTTCTCCTTTGGATATATATATATATACTGTATATATATTGCAATGAATCAAATAATTTATATTGCAGCTACACTTACTTTATATTTTACAAGGATGTAAGAAAGCAATGATTGTTAATGTAATGGACTTTAAAGAGCAGGGTTACTAAATAAAGGGTCCACACCATAATGCTGCATACAATATTTGTACGGGGGAAGACTGGATGAGGGCCAAGAGAAGTTTGATATTTTTGTAAAGAGTAAAGATGTTACTATGCCAGAATTTAAACATTGTAGGGTTTCACGATCCTAGGTAGGCATTAGGTAGCGTTCACATAGGCAATGTGGTTTGGTCCAAACGTGCAGTTTTATTGATTTTGAAGCTGTGGGCTGGGCACCATCTGCCAGCATACATAGCCTACGGGTCTTTAAATTGACTCAAGCAGGAAGTTCAAGCTTGATGACATGAGGATAACCTACGGTAGTAGTGCCAAAAACCTGCCTCTATTTTTGGGTATCACTTTTTGCCCACGCTGTCTTTGGAAAGGTGGCAAATTTCCTGCTACTTGGAGATCCAGAATGTTGGATTCTGACTGGGCCAATAAGCAAGGTGTTTCTAGCGGGTTCCTATCCTTCCAGGGTTTTAGCAGGTTGCCATAATATACGGGAAAGGGCTTCCTTTGCCCTAGTCAGTGTATTTTATAGTTTACCTTTTCCACCACCTTATAAGGTCCCTGCAACGGGGTAAGGAACCTGTTCACCCTGTGGGCACTAACATAAGTAGTCGATCCCTAGACTTAAATTGTCTCACTCAAGCCAACCGATTATACCCCCTGGATTGTACCCCTTGTGCCTTGAGGAGGTGTTCTTTCACCTGGCCCCTCACTTTTGTCCCTTGACACAACAGATCATTACACCTGACCATTTGTGGTTAACGACTATCAGCTCTAGGAGAACATCACTTAAAACATTTATAGCGATGAGCGAATATACTCGGCACTATTAATTTCTCCCATGAATATTAAAGTATTTGCGATATCCGTTACTTGACAAGCATTTTGGTTTTGGCAAAACAAAACACACTAATACCGTATATGTCTTGATGCAGTTTCGGTCCGTTTTTCTGCCCGGAGCTGCAGATTTGGTGCAGGAATGTCTGCAACCAAGTACTGAATGTGTGCACGTAGCCTAGTCCAGTAATCCGGCATTGCGTTCAATGACTTCATCTGATGTAAGGTCACTGAGTTCAATGAGTTAATCTCAGGTCAGTTCACCTGAGGTTACAGCTGGGGCACCGTGGGAACCCCAGGTGTGATGTTAGGTGAACTCACTGACATCACCGCTCTCACAGCTGCGAATCCATTAGTTTGTCCTAGACGCCGCAGTGAGCAGTCATGTTTTCTAATGTGATCACGCACTGTGAGCTCAGATATAGCAGAGCCGGGATTGTCATGGGACACTGTGTCTGTGGATTACGTTGGACCTGCAGGGGTGTTTTGGAAATTAATAAATTGGAAAAAGAGGGTGGGTTTTTGCTTATATAAAGATTTTTTCTCTGTGTGTTTTTATTTCTTTTCACTTACAGGGTTAGTTATTGGGGGTCTCATAGACAACGTCCCATTGCTAAGCTCAAGCTTGATGACAGGTGTGATTTTTTGACAATTCACAGCTGTCATTAACCCATTATATTACCCTGATTGCCACCGCACCAGGAGAATCAGGGTGAGCCAGGTAAAGTGCTGGAATTGGCACATCTAATGGATGCGACAATTCAGGAGAGGCTTTGGGCTGCTATTTTATGCTGGGGAGGGCCCAATAACCATAGGCCTCCCTAGCCTAAAAATACCAGCTCCCAGCTGTCATCTTTATCTTGGCTGGGTACCAAAATTGAGGGGATTTCACAATATTTTTTTTAACTATATATTTCAATAATTAAAAAAAAACAACAAAACTCATGGAGTCCCTAGTATTTTCTGACATAGCTGGCTGTTGCAGCCTGTAGCTGTCTCCTTTTTCTGCATTGGGTATCCAAATACGAGGGACCTGGCAACATTTTTCCAATTATTTATTTATTTTTACACTCCACAACCAATCACAGACACTGGCAGTCTGACTGCAACCAATCACAGATGCTGTCACAGAGGGTGGGTGAGGAAAGCAGAACTACAACCAATCACAGACACTGTTACAAAGGGTGGGTGAGGGAAGCAGCGCATATTCATGAACTTTAATGATCGGACCAGAAAGCAGTGTGACAGCCACGAAGAAACTCTGTAAGTATTATTCTCCTTCTTTAATCCCCCTAATACTCTGACATTATTCCCAGAAATCAGATCTCAGTCAGATATGTATCCAGGCATCTTCCCCATACTGTTCCCATTCAGTTTCAGCACATTTCCATCCACTGCAGCATTTTTACAGCCCTCCCAGACCTACTTCCAAGGTCCTCCAGAAAACTATTCGAGTCTCTCATTGACTTGCATTAGGTTCATTATTCTCAATGAATACCCAAGTAATAGAAATTATTCGGCACAAAGAATGCGAACCTGAATATTTGACTATTCACCCATTTCTACATATCCCATTAAATATATGTCCTAAAATGAATATAACATCTTCTGAAGAAAAAGTCTGAACAGCACATTCCCCGTCTGAAATCCTTGGATTTCACTATATAAACTGTCTTGAAGTGGAGTTTTTTTCTTGAAAGATAAAAACACAATGCAGCAAACAACAATAATATTAACTTATGAAAGAGGTAGACAATGTAATTTAGTAAAGGCCCTGTCACACACAGAGATAATTCTGCGGCAGATCTGTGGTTGCAGTGAAATTGTGGACAATCAGTGCCAGGTTTGTGGCTGTGTACGAATGGAATAATATGTCAATGATTTCACTGCAACCACAGATCTTCCAAAGATTTATCTCTGTGTGTGACAGGGCCTTAAGTTCCTGGAATACTTCAAAGGATAGCCCATCTTCAGATTCGAGAAGCAGGATTAGGCCAAACTGTCTCCAACCCCATTGTAATCCAATGGTTCAAGTTGCAGTGGAATCAGATGATCATCTTAAGGGTTCTGAAAGTTTCTAGAAAGTTCCTTCCGAATGGATGGAGAATTAAAAGTGCTATTTAGATGTTAATAGGGGATGAACACCCACAAGCAGGTGAGAGGCAGAGGTCAGGAAAATTATCCAAAATAACAGGGAGCCCGAACAATAGAAAATCATACAGTTAACATAGCCAAATATAGTGAGACTGCCATTCAAGCATCCATATAGTAATCAAGGCAGAGTGTGGCTAAAAAAGTAATCATATGTTCATAATTAGCTTAGCCATAGTTCACCTCACCCTCGTCCCCCACACACGCAAGAACCCCTCCAACGCGCATTTCGCGTCACAAGATGTTAGCAACCCGCCCTTAAGAAGCTGGTTGCACTTTAAATTAGGCATGAGCACTTTTTCAATTTTTCTAGGGCAAAACAGGGGTAGCTAGGGAGAGTCATCGAGGAGTGGGGGCACCGTATCGATTTCTATAGTGTGCCGACCGGTGCTAGGTAATGTACAGGAGAGAGGATTCAATATAGGGCATAATTAGCTATCCTCCCTTTTCTGTGCACCATTTTAAGACTACCTCTTTGAGATAATCTTTGACATTTTGAGTATTCATTATAGAAAATTATTCCATTTTCGTGCTGTCTAATTGATTTTTAATGCAATATATTAAAGAGATGTTTTTAAGAAAGGTTCCTTATTAGTTATGGTTTAAACACTTTCTATTTATTTTTGACCAAACCGACAACTTGTAAGATTGGTTTATCCTGTTGTCATATTCTTTGTCCTTGAAGGCCAGGTGTTGTGCATATTTCCACCATCTCTGATATTTGTTGCCGGACACAGTCTTCAGGTGGGCTAGAAACAGTTCTGAGTTTCTGAGTGAGGAGAGTTGCTTAAGTAATAAAAGTAGGAGATTCTGGATCCATAGATATATGGAAAAAGAGGTCTGGAGTTGACAGTAGCGGACACTTCAGCTAAGAAAGTGGTCAAGGTCTTGAAAGGTTTGAGTCCATCAACATAGATTCCAATATTCTACGAGAACTTCTTATCCTTCTCTCCCATGATCCACTCATATGAGAAGCGTGAGGAGGGTTGAAGACCCATAAACAACCATTGTTTGACAAGAAGTCCTGGACTGGGATAGAATACATTTGTAATACTCAACGGGCCATGAAGTTGGTGCCACAAACAGATCTCAATTAGTTTACTGGCCCTCTAATGGCTAGGAATTGTCTTAAGGCATTGATGAATCTGGTGCTGGTGTAAAGTTCTGCGGAATATGTTGGCGCTATATAAATAAACTTTATTATTATTATTATTATTATTATTAATAATCCATGGACAGAGTAATGACTTTAGCAAGGAAATGTTTATGACACATGTGCCAACTACAACAATCAATGTTTCTGTCCTAGTTGCACTAGCACTGTACAATGGGGACTAACATTGCGATGCCTTTAACAAGCCTTGTCCATCTAGAGAAGCATTCAAATCGCAGACAACCTAAGCCACCCTTCTCTTCGGATTTGGTAATGAGGGTGCTGATGTCAGGATGAATTTCTGGATCAATGTCCAGATCCTGAATCTTGAAAACATCTTCATTGGTAACCTCATTGAACAGGTCCAGTTAGATCTCCAGTCCTATCAACCAAAAAGAATTTGCAAAGGCATTACCAGACATAGGCCATATAGCAAGGTCAGCAGAGTTAAGTTGGGATGGAACATATTTCCATTGTTCAGGTTTGGAAGTCTTCTGATCCTTTCAACGCCGTTACTGACATAGACATAGAAGCGTTTTGTCTGGTTGTATATATAACTCAGAACAACTTTGCTGTCTGTGTATAATCTTATGTCATCCACGTGAATAGCTAGTTTGCTAGATCCTGACACTGCCATGACAGTCGGCGATGCCTGCAAAAACCTCCCTGTGACATATAGTCAGGGTTGCAATAAATCCAAGTGGATCATATAGATAGCTCATCACTGACAGAACCACACGCTTAGTAAATGGCTTTTCTGTGCAACTAAGCTGAAGTCCTTTAACAAATTCCATCTCAAGGCCAGACTTCTCTGTACTGATGAATTGTTTGACCCTAGAATCAAGTCTCTGAATTCTGCAGCATGATCGTCATAGTGAAAGACTTTCATAACGACAGCACTGTTGGAGATACAATCTCAGATTAGCTTTAGAAAGCATACATTGAGTCCATTTAAGCAGATCTATGGCTTCTTCCACCATGGGCGTGGATTTGAGTCCATCGTCCAGATAGAAGACCTTTTCAACAAACTGTTGAGGTCCCTTCCATTTTAATAAATTCCTTGTCTTCTATGTATAAGGCCATTTTGTTGTCATATGGCATTCTGCGAAACACTGTTCTCCTTAAGTCATCACCATAGGGAGTAGGAATGATGTCAGGCTCTTGGATGAGGTTTGGGAACATCTCTTTCACCTTGTAATAATGAGGGCATGGCTTAAAGTGAGTCCAACGATCATTTTAAATCATGTAAGTGTTAAAGAAGTTGACTTTGGATTTGTGTCTCTTATCCAAACATACATCACCCACGATTACCCAGCCTAGATCAAGTCTTTGGGCCTAGGGACCTTCAGAATGTCCCTCTCAAGTAGAATTAGAATATCAACATTCAAGTCCAGAGGAGAAGTTTTGTTAGTTAGGTACCTCAAGTGGGGATGAAGAAGTGCAGCTTTCGGAGTGGGAATTTCTTTCCTGTTATCAGGAGTCTGATCACATTCAATTAGAGTTGGCAAGGGTATACGCATATTCCCCTTGGTTGAAGAGATTATGTATCCCGAGGCTCTCCTGCCAGAAGTCTTGATATGACTAGAGCAGGTGTTGAGGGTGTAAGGAGCTGCTTTTACCTTTATATTGAAGATCTCAAAGAATTTGGGTTTCCCTAGAGACCTGTTGCTCTACTCCTCTGTTATGGCATACATTCTGGAGGCCTTGTCGGGTTGTCCTTCTGCATAAAAGACATAAACATAGACAAGACATACCTTAGCACAGCATTTAGGACAAGTCCCTTCTTCACATATTTCAATACATGATGAGGAAACAGCAGTAGCAGTTGGATCAGGAGCTTGTGGCTCCCTATAATGCTTTGGAACAGGGTTGGATGCTACATGAGGTGGAGAATTGCGCGGAGCTGGTGTGGGATGCTTAGCCATAAAGTGTTTGTCACTACTACGTAATGACAGTCTTACAAACCTTAGCAATGTGGTCTGAGGAGGTGTATCACTTTTAACATATCCCTAGCTCCTTTCAGGTATCTCTTCACTCCTGCAAAGTCTTTGCCCTGAGCCCGCGACATTCCTTAAGTGGGTGAGGCCTTTTGTGGTTATGCCATATTCGGTTGATGTCCATAAGGAACAAGAGTATTTGGTTTAGTGAAGGAGGGTTTAGTGAATGGAACGTCAGTCTACCTCACAGATACTGTGCCCCTTAACTCTCTAAATTTGGCATTAGTGTTATCATACCTTGTGGATGATGATGATGATGATGTTGATGAAGCTGGTGGAGCAGGTTCAGAGAAGTTGAAGCTGGATCTTTCCTCTTACATGCTTGACCACTGACAAACCTAGAAAAATGTGAAAAAGGAGGAATGGACACATTATGTTCTTTTTGTACCTTGAGACATAGTCTGCCCATTTCTCCTTCAAGTTGTATGGCAGTTTGGACACCACTGGATTCACGCCATGAGCTGTGTCAAGGTAACTCAATTCCGATAGACGTGGGCTTAATTTCTCCAACTCTATTTCCTATAGCAGATTGCTCAATTCTTTTTTTTTTTTTTTTTTAAATTCTTTATTTATACAACAGACCCTTACAAACCATAAAGCAGTCAGATGACAAAATAGACAAAAACAGTTGAACAGAGTTTGGGAGAATACATCTCAATACAAAATCACTAGCATCTGACCCAACCCCACAAATTGTCGAACGGGTCCGTTCTTTTTCAATTTTTATCATAGACAAGATAGAAAAGTACCAAAAAGGAGTCAAAAGTGCCTAAAGATCGCTCAGACATCTCTCAACAGGGGAGAGTACACACCGATTGCTCAATTCTTGAAGTTTCCAGATGTCTTTGTTAGTTCTCCTTGGAAAGGTTTGCGGTCTCTTAAATAGGGCACTCTCTTTTGCTTTGGAGCGGTTGTAGGTTTGTTCCAGTCTCTCCCATGCTGCAATACAACCTGCATCTGAATAGTCCACATGAACTGCTATTATTGTCTTGATCCGCTCCGCTGATTCTGAGCCTAACCAGTTAACAAGCAAATCCAGTTATTCCTTGGCGGTGAGGTTGAAGTCTTGGATTAACACTTGAAAGGCTGACTTCTAGGCTCTATTGTTCTCGGCATGGTTGTTAAATTTCAAGAAACTGATGTCTATTAACTCTCTGCAAATCATGTATCTGGCAAAGTCAAACGGGTCCAATTTTCAAGTCCTAGTTGGAGGATTAACTTATGGCATCTCTGGGGAACGTAAGTCCTCTGGCCTATATGACTGTGATGTATCAGGACAAAATGATGCAGCATGAGGGTTAGGCTGCAGTTTAGTCTCTAGAGAGGCTGCTGGCTGTGCCTAAATTGTGGGTTAGTGGTGGACTTGGTGGTAGTAGGTGGCAATATGCTTTGCCTTGCGGGTGCATCGATGTGGTAGGTTGGAGATGGTGCTAGTCTTAATGGTAATTGCGTTAGCATGTAGTCAGTAGTGTGATCAGTTGGGTCTTCCAATGCTAGAATGGGAGAGTCCAGATCAGCATGTTGACCTAGTGCTTATTCGAGGAGCTTCAGATTAGCAAGGACTGCTGCTTCTTCACTTTTTTTCATATTTTTAATTGGAAGTCCATCTCTGGCACCTGTATTTTCCTTTGGGCTTCTGCCTCAGCTTCCTTCCTTGCAAAGGAACTTCTAACTCTAGCTTCGTCTGCATTAGCACGGATTTCTAGAAGCTTGTCAGACAACGTTGACTTTCTTGAATGAGATGATCTGGAAGATTGACGTTCGTTAACGTTGATCGATGTGACCTAATCTCTTGTAGATTTGCAGTGCGAAGTTATGCCTTATCCAGGGCATCTCATACTAAAGCGGTCTTTTTGTGGAGTAAAGTCTCCCTTTTAGGAAGCTCTGCTGTGACATCGTCCATCTTAGAGTTACTCAGGAACGCAACATACTTGGCCGACAGTCACTGGTAATGGTCGTAAGCGGCAGACAAATTATTCAAGGTTGTGGTTAAATCTCTTGTGTCACTGTCAGAGCGTACAAGCGCTGCTAAATAATCTTTGGACCGGGGCCCCCCCTCCACGTACACCGACACTTAGGGTACGGAAAAATGACACTGACACTCGGGATACAGGATAGTGACACTGACACTTGGCTTTTACCCACAGTCCCTAGGTTTCCCATGATCTGAAATCCCTCTATCAGCACCCAGCTTGCTCATGTTCTGATATCCATCTTGTCCTCGGCACCCAGCTTTCCCATGCTCTGCTATACATCTTTCCCTCAGCACCCAGCTTTCCCATATCAGAGCATGGAAAAGCTGGGTGCTGAGAGAAGATGTACAGTAGAGCATGGGAAAGCTGGTTGCCGAGGGAAAGAGCCTTTTTCCCTCAGCACAAAACATTCCCATCCCATGCTTGTATCTTTGTCCTCCCTCGTATATAGTTATTACTATACTATAATGGCCCCCACATAGCCTTCCATATAGTATAAAGGGTCCCACATAACTCTATATTAGAATGCACCCCCATAGTCCTCCATGTATTATAATGCATTTCCCATAGTTCTCCATGTTTTATAATGCATCCATACTCCTCCATGTATATTGCACACCTACAGTCCATGTATAAGGTGTCCTTCATGTTTATTATGCAGCCCCATAGACCTCATGTATAATGCAGCCCCATAGACCTCCATGTATCATGCAGCCCCATAGACCTCCATGTATCATGCAGCCAGCACCCACAGGCCTCCATGTATCATGCAGCGAGCCCCCCCAGGGCCTCCATGTATCATGCAGCCAGCCCCCTAAGTGTCATGCAGCCAGCCCCCTCAGGGCCTCCATATGTCATGCAGCCAGCCCCCCCAGGGCCTCCATGTGTCAAGCAGCCAGGCTTCACCAAGGCTTCCATGTGTCATGCAGCCAGCCCCCCCCAAATGTCATGCAGCAAGCTCCCCCCCCCCCCCCCCGGGCCTCCATGTGTCATGCAGCCAGCGCCCCCAGGGCCTCCAAGTGTCATGCAGCCAGCCCCCCCCCAGGGCCTCCAAGTGTCATGCAGCCAGCCGCCTCCAGGGACCATGTGTCCGTTTTTACCATCAGTGTGTCATTCGTATGTCTGTTTTACCATCAGTGTGTCATCTGTGTGTCCGTTTTACCATCAGTGTGTCATCTGTGTGTCCGTTTTCACCATCAGAGTGTCATCCGTGTGTCCGTTTTACCATTAGTGTGTCATCCGTGTGTCCATTTTTACCATCAGGGTGTCATCCGTGTGTCCATTTTTACCATCAGGGTGTCATCCGTGTGTCAATTTTTACCATCAGTGTGTCATCCGTGTGTCCGTTTTTACCATCAGTGTGTCATTCATGTGTCCGTTTTACCATCAGTGTGTCATCCATGTGTCCATTCTTACCATCAGTGTGTCCATTTTTACCATCAGTGTGTCATCCGTGCGTCCGTTTTACCATCAGTGTATCATCCGTGTGTCCATTTTACCATCAGTGTGTCGTCCGTGTGTCCATTTTACCATCGGTGTGTCATTCGTGTGTCCATTTTACCATCGGTGTGTCATCCGTGGGTCCGTTTTACCATCGGTGTTTCATCCGTGGTTCCGTTTTACCATCAGTGTGTCTATTTTACCATGAGTGTGTCATCCGTGCTTTTCACAAATAGATAAATGAAAAAGCTTCTTCTATACATTTCAGTGTTAAATACGGACAGCACACGGACCATACACGGATGTCATCCTGTTATCCTTGCTTCTAAAACAGGGAGGTGTTCCTAAACATGTGAGCTGGTTAAAACCGTTTCTTCACTATTTCTGCCTCCTATGACCCTGCTCCACCACCGCCGCCCCGGTAAGCCATATCCGGATTATAAGACACACCCCCTTTTAACCCCCAGTTTTAGGGGAAGAAAAGAGTCTTATAATCTGGAAAATATGGTAATTTAATTTTTTTGCAGTTTTTGGGAGGCTTTTTATATTTAGACTTTTTTTGCAGGTGTTTTCTTCCAAGTATTTTTTTAAAATTTTTAGTAAAACCATGATATACCTAGGAAATGCTGCATTATGAAAAAAACAAACAAAAAAAAACAAACAAACAAACATGACACTTCCCAGAAAGTACACCTAAAGTGAGGAAAATCTCCGTATTGACTTGTAGGAGAAAACGCCAGTAAAAAAACAAAAAAAAAAAAAACAAAACAAAACACACCCCTTCCCTCTTCCCTTGTGTTCTCTTTAGCTTTCTCTTCCCCTCTTCTTGCATTTCATTGTTTGTTTGGTTGGTATTATAGAGGAATTCTATATTATATTTTATTAGACTATAACGGCTGCTTTTGTTTTGGAATGGATATTGACTTTTACACCAAGATAGCAATTTTTATTTTTCTCTGTAGCTTATATCGATGTGTCTTGTTATTCTGTTATTGTTTTCGATTTTGTCACATTTAGTGCCTTGTGTCGGTGTTACTTCTTTTGCAATTTAATAAATAAAGTTAAATAATAAAAAAAAAAACGCTATGCGAAACCACCCAACATATCATGACAGTAATTTTTGAGTCACAGCCAGAAGTGATTCCGGCAGAATTTAAGCATATAGGTCCTTCCTTTATGTTTGCCATGCCTTTTGAATCTGCTGTGGCTTAAAAAAAAAGGCACAAAATCCGCAGCAGATTTATCAATGACATCCAATAGAAAACCTGTCAAAAAAAAAAATCACAGTGGTTTTATAATAATGGTGATTTTTTTTTTTTTTGCCTAGTTTTCGGTGTATTTTTTTTTATCTACACCTATGTATGTGGTAGCGGTCTAGCCATTATATCATGTAGCTTCTTTTATTTTCTAAGACCCCAAACCTAAAAACTGAAAGATGAAATTGGATTGATTCCAATGATTACTCCATTTTTTCCTCTGCAGTATTTTTAAGACTCCAAAGGTCTCTGCTGTGTATGAAAAAGGTAAGAGATGAGCGTAACATCGCCACTTTAATTAAGAAAATACAATGTCATATGTAATTATATTTATACAGGTCTTTAAAATAATAATTATCTATCTCACATACTGTCGTGTGTCCCGTCTGAAGCTTATATCTTGTATTAGAGTGGATATACTTTCTGTTTATGCTGAAAGGGTTAATTACTTTTTCCCTGCTGGCTGAGATTACTCGGAGCCTTAATCACAGTTGCAGAATTTTGTCATCACACCCTTCTGTTATATATAGCCACTCCTGGCTTTACTCCATACCGGTGATAGATTCTCTATCCTGCCCATGGTGAAGTAGCTCGTCTCTGCATAGCTGTGGTGTTGTTTCAGTTGCAGCTGCACAGTTTCCTGCTGAAGAGAGCAAGGAGTGCTTATTTTGTTGTGTCTTTTCCCATCCGTTTGTCTTACCTTCATTGTGTAGTGAGACTAGTGTCTCTAACCTACTCTGACCTACCCACTAGCCAGAGTATGTTCACTGTCAGCAAGGGTCTAGGCTTGTGACGGCGCACGAGGGAAGGACTCATCTAGGGACGTTAGGAGCTAAGGAATTAGTCATGAGTGAGTGTGAGGTGGTGATCCCTCTCCCCATTCCCTATCACCAGGGCCTTCCTTAACATCTTCCTTAGTTGTCCCTCTGCGTTGCACCACATGCCATGCGTTCCCTCGCCCCAGCATGACACATACAAACTAGCAGTGGAAATTAGAAAAACAAAAATCAGCAGATGACTTTATTTTGTTTCCTTAGTTACATTTTACAGATTTATTCTTTTTTTTTTTTTGCTGTCAAATATATTATTGTGTAGATATATAAAAATATAAATCTATATAATTTTTCACCTTAGGTTTTGTGACTGCTAAACATCTGGCCTAATACAGAATTGAATTTTAAATAATCACTTTATTAAAGATTTTTTTTTATTCTATAATATATGTAAACTACATAAATTATACTAAGATACACTTATCTATGATGTGCACTTATTAAATAAAAAACAGTGAAATACAACTACCTTCTATTTGTTTTTATTGGAGTTTACTAGTGAGCTTTTGAAAGTGAAAGTAAAACAATGATTGTTTCCTATAGCCTATTCCAATGTAAGAATGACGTGGATAAGGGTATCTAAAAATGGGCTAAAGGCAGGAATTATGTTATAATAATTAAATTTTTATCCCTGGCCACTCCATTAGTAATTCTCCAGTGGTTCTGCTAGTCCTGCAGAAAGGTCCATCATTCGCATGACCGCTGCAGCTAATCAGTCCTCAGTGGTTACGTGTTGTATATCTATTTTCCATTTATACATCTGACTGGCTGCAGAGGTTGCATGAATTATGAGCATGATGTCATCACTGCAGGATCGTCACGGACCACCAGAGCAGAAGTATTAGAGTGCAATTTGACCAGAAAATAATGATTATTTTATTATTTTACCACATTTCTCCTTGGCCTAGTATACAATTGAGGTACTTAGCATAACTGTAGAAAAAAAAAGACATGGGCTGAATATCCAAATATTCTACATTGATATCCTGAGGCTAAACAAGAATTTACTAAACTGAATAAGAGGGCCTTAGCTAAAGTTTTGATCAGAATTTATAAGCCCGGTGCTATGTCGACCACCGTGCGGAGCTGCCGCCCGACCACCGTGCGGAGCTGCCGCCCGACCACCGTGCGGAGCTGCCGCCCGACCACCGTGCGGAGCTGCCGCCCGACCACCGTGCGGAGCTGCCGCCCGACCACCGTGCGGAACTGCCGCCCGACCACCGTGCGGAGCTGCCGCCTGACCTACACCCCACCTATTGTCTCCTCCCCATAATCCTATAGAATGTAAGCCCGCAAGGGTAGGGCCCTCTTCCCTCTGTACTAGTCTGTCTACTGTAACTTGTATACGTATTTTGTATGTAACCCCCTTCTCATGTACAGCACCATGGAATTAATGGTGCTCTATAAATAAATAATAATAATAATAATAATGTCATGGCAAACCTCTTAGTGGATCCCTAATCTGTTAGGTATAGTGCTCTACAGGTGCCCCATAGCACCCATTCTGCCAGGCAAAGCCCCCATGGCTCTGAGTCACACCACCCCACAGACACAGGACCACGGGAAGAATAGCCACCAAAGGGAAGTGATCTGAATAAAACAAAACAAAGACTCACCCTCTATGTGGTCTCAGACAAAAAGCTGAAAATAATATTGTTAGTGATGAGTGAGCACTACCATGCTCTAGTGGTTAGTACTCGTAACTAGTGATGATCGGGCACTACCATGCTCGGGTGCTCATTACTTGTAACTAGTGATGAGCGGGCACTACCATGCTTGGGTGCTCGGTACTCGTAACTAGTGATGAGCGGGCACTACCATGCTCAGGTGCTCTGTACTCGTAACTAGTGATGAGCGGGCACTACCATGCTCAGGTGCTGGGTACTCGTAACTAGTGATGAGCGGGCACTACCATGCTCGGGTGCTCGTTACTTGTAACTAGTGATGAGCGGGCACTACCATGCTTGGGTGCTTGGTACTCGTAACTAGTGATGAGCAGGCACTACCATGCTCAGGTGCTGGGTACTCGTAACTAGTGATGAGCAAGCACTACCATGCTCGGGTGCTTGGTACTCATAACTAGTGATGAGCGGGCACTACCATGCTCGGGTGCTCGGTACTCGTAACTAGTAATGAGCGGGTACTACCATACTTGAGTGCTCGGTACTCGTAACTAGTGATAAGCGAGCACTACCATGCTCGGGTGCTTGGTACTAAGAACTAGTGATGAGTGGGCACTACCATGCTCGGGTGCCCGGTACTCGTAACTAGTAATGAGCGGGCACTACCACACTTGGGTGCTCGGTACTCGTAACTAGTGATAAGCGAGCACTACCATGCTCGGGAGCTCGGTACTCGTAACGAGCGATGAGCGAGCACTACCATGCTCGGGTGCTCAGTACTCATAAGTAGCAATAAGCGAGCACTACCATGCTCGGGAGCTCGGTACTCGTAACTAGCGATGAGCGAGCACATACCAGTCGAAAGTCGGACGGGCTTGATTCGTGTACCGAGTATAATGGAACTCAATGGGGAATTCAAACATTTTTCTTGAAGATCTTCCAGAAAAATGCTCGAGTCCCCTGTTGACGTCCATTATACTCGGCACAAGAGTCATGCCTGTTCGAGTGTCCGACCTGCTCGTTATGAGTACTGAGCACTCAAGCATGGTAGTGCTCACTCATCACTAGTTAGGCAATTTTTTTCAGTGTTCTGCTAACTTTAAAACACCTAGGCCTAATGGATGGAGTGATGGCAGGAACTCTATAAATTTGTAGGCTTTTTGCCTAGGAAGGTTATGTCTTATAGAAAAGGTTAGGGTCCCATCAAAAATAAGGTTGCTTTGTTGTGGCCGGTATTTTATATATGCAATGTTTGTACGTATTTTGGTGCACACTGTATGCTGCTGCACTCTTTTTCGTGTATTTATCACAGTCACGGAAGATTTTGCAGAGTATACAAAAGGATGGATCTTAAATTTCAGCAGTAGGAAGTTTGATGGCCTTCAGGGCAGTGGCGGACATATTATTGGTGCAACCTGTGCAGCCATACAGGGGCCCAAGAGGGAAGGGGCCCATTTCTACCTCCAAAGAAGGTGGTATTGTGCATTGTGATGAACTATTGGACTGCAAAGGGACGATATACTGTTCTTGCACAGGGGCCCTTTTGTGTCTGTGTCCGCCCGTGCTTCAAGGTACTGTAACTACAGTGACACATAAATCTACGTTAGGCTCTTTTTAATCAATAATGTATACAAATCATCTTCATTTTTATTAAATACATTGTAGCAATAAAATAAAAATGTAACAAAATTGTACATATATTTTAAATTACAAAAAAATATCCAAAATGTGTGTTTTTGTCTCAGTATATCCAATTTGAACAGTTATCCATCACATCAGAATCTAGTTTGTATTGCATGGATGGTTTGTAATGCGCCTTAAACTCTCTTTTTTTTGCTTAGGTAGGTAGTACATTATTTTTACACACATTTTAGCTTGCCATCATTGAAAAAAAACAAACAAAAATAAAAAATAAAAACAAACCAAACAAAACAAAAAACGGCCCATAAGTTATCAGGCCATACAATGAGGATATGTTCACATGAGGCAAAAATCTTACAGGAATTTATGTGACTGAAGAATCAATTTCCTCTATCTGAATTGAAGGTATTTCAGCAAGACGCTCATGGATTTACAGATATAATGCAGAGTACTATCTAAGCGATCTGGAGATGGGGCGTTCAAGTTTCCTAAATGGTTCAAATTGCGTTTATAAATAAATAAATAAATAAATTATATATATATATATGTATATATATATATATATATATTTATTTATATATATATATATATATATAAAAAATAATACAAACTTTAAGTTAAAAAAAGTATCCTTTTCCTTTATAAAGTCCTTTTTTAATACAGTATTAAAAAGAATCCATAATTGGTATTGCCGGTTTCATTCACTAAAACAAACAAAATTATTCACATATTACATATTATTGCCAAGACTGTTAATTTTTATTTATCCCATCTTTCAAAATTGGAATAAATAATGACAAGAAAACAGACATACTCCAATGTGTACCATTCAAAAGTGCAAGGCATTTTATTTATATATATATATATATATATATATATATATATATATATATATATATATATATATATATATATATATATATAGGTTTGGACACACCTTCTCATTCAAAGAGTTTTCTTTATTTTCATGACTCTGAAAATTGTAGATTCACATTGAAGACATCAAAACTATGAATTAACACATGTGGAATGAAATACTTAACAAAAAAGTGTGACACAATTGAAAATATGTCTTATATTCTAGGTTCTTCAAAGTAGCCACTTTTTGCTGTGATTTCTGCTTTGCACACTCTTGGCATTCTCTTGATGAGCTTCAAGAGGTAGTCACCGGAAATGGTTTTCCAACAGTCTTGAAGGAGTTCCCAGAGATGCTTAGCACTTGTTGGCCCTTTTGCCTTCCCTCTGCGGTCCAGCTCACCCCAAACCATCTCGATTGGGTTCAGGTCTGGTGACTGTGGAGGCCAGGTCATCTGGCGTAGCACCCCATCACTCTCCTTCTTAGTCAAATAGCCCTTACACGGCCTGGAGGTGTGTTTGGGGTCATTGTCCTATTGAAAAATAAATGATGGTCCAACTAAACGCAAACCGGATGGAATAGCATGCCGCTGCAAGATGCTGTGGTAGCCATGCTGGTTCTGTATGCCTTCAATTTTGAATAAATCCCCAACAGTGTCACCAGCAAAGCATCCCCACACCTTCACACCTCCTCCTCCATGCTTCACGGGGGGAACCAGGCATGTAGAGTCCATCCGTTCACCCTTTTCTACAAAGACACGGTGGTTGGATCCAAAGATCTCAAATTTGGACTCATCAGAGCAAAGCACAGATTTCCACTGGTCTAATGTCCATTCCTTGTGTTCTTTAGCCCAAACAAGTCTCTTCTGCTTGTTGCCTGTCCTTAGCAGTGGTTTCCTAGCAGCTATTTTACCATGAAGGCCTGCTGCAC
The DNA here is from genome assembly GCF_048569485.1 of Anomaloglossus baeobatrachus. Classification (NCBI taxonomy): domain Eukaryota; kingdom Metazoa; phylum Chordata; class Amphibia; order Anura; family Aromobatidae; genus Anomaloglossus; species Anomaloglossus baeobatrachus. The sequence continues at coordinate 197,480,094 of NC_134361.1, forward strand.
AAAGTCTCCTCTTAACAGTTGTTCTAGAAATGAGAAGGTGTGTCCAAATATTTGGTCTGTACTATACATATACATAAATAAAGCAAACAAAAACTTAAGCAGCCAAGTAGATGGAAAAATAAAAAGGTTGCACCTGTTTAAATGCAGCGAAACAGTTAGATTAAATTTAAAAAGTGCTTTTATTGTTCAAAATCATAAATAATATTTGTAACAACCTGCAAAATAATACTCCACCGTCAATTATATAGAACTGTAAACACACAGTGCAATAAGAGATGCATGGTTGAAATCTGTGTTTGACAGCTTCCCTTTAAATAATCCTGTAGAATGTAAATCATCTCCCCCCTGTATAAATTTCTCACTGTTAGTTTGTTCATTGTAGCCTATATATATGTATTTTGCATCTAAACTCTACTTGTATACACAGCACCATGGTTTAACAATAAAGAATAATAATACATTAAATACATCTTAAATGGTTCCTTTCAAAAACGGCCTAGATTAAAGCAAGCCCTTATACCTCTACGTCAAAAGGAAAAAATGCAAATATATATACTGTATATATATATATATATATATATATATATATATATATATAGTCATTGCAGCACAGTACTCTCGCATCAATTTGTAATCATGCAATTTGTATAATCTTAGGAGTCAGAGGGGGAAGAAAATTATAATTTTTTAAGAAACTAGACAATATCCAACATGGTATAAGGAATGAATTTTATTTTTGCAAATAGACCATTTCTGTCCCATATTGTCTAGTTTGGAGTAATATCTATTACAACCCCCTTTACAAGGAGACGACCTTTTCCCGTCCCAGTTTAATATTTCCATTATTTTCATCTAACCTAGTACTTGGTGCACAGAAACACTACATGACATTACTATTGTCCAGACGTGTAACTATAGTCAGAGTAGGGGTTGCAGTTGTCCCTGTGATTTGGACTGTGAGGCAAATCCCGGGATATGAAGATGAATTATGACTCCAGTCATAATCCCTCATCACTCCCTGGCAGTGCCCCCTCCCTTCTTGTTCTCAGTGTTCCACTTACACCTCCATGGCCATGTCCTGTGATATGGAAATTAGGTGGCTTGGGGACAATGGACACAGGATGACTCCCTGCCGTGACCCTGTAGTGGGGGCTGCTAGCTAGTTAGCAAGGCTATGGAAATAGCCAGACAGAACGACTCCAGTAAAAAATGGTTCATATTTCGCAAGCCATATTTCCGATAAATATGGCAACCATAAAAATGGTGTCTCCGCATGCGGACGATGCCGGCACACCCTTTTTATGGGAGCAGGACATTGGGAAATGCCCCAGGCGTGATATCAGCCAATGGGGAACTGGCAGACAGGTCATGAGTCCCCTCGTTCTGTAGCTAAATTCATAACTGTCACAATGAGAGCGTTGGCGTCCGCCTACGACGCTCCCAGGCAAAGTTATGGCCCATATTCCATGTTGTGGATTGTCCATAACTCCAGCCAGGGGTGGAGCAGTGCTCCCTCTGAGGTCACTAAGGTAGGAGGGGACCTGGATTTGCCCAGGTTGATAACCCTACTTCGGCCATTTTCCAGTGTTCTTTTCGCTGGGGGCACGTGTAGGAAACATCTGTGGGAAGGATCCTAGAAACCTGGGTACAGCGCCCCCCTGTGGCCAGACGCAACAAGGTAACTGCTGGAACTGTGTATGCCTGTTTGTAACCCATGCTTTGATTGTAACTGTACTCTGACATATGTATATTCTGTAGATTCCCTATTGTATATATTGTAGTTTCTAGTGTGCTTTAGGCTGATTAAATTATATAATTAATCTTGGGCTGTTCTGTTATCTCGATCTTGAATCCCACGTCTGTGTGTTCGGCTAATAGTTACCGTGAAGCGGTTGGTGGCAGCGAATTGTGCCAAGGATTATTGTGGGGAGGCCAGTGAGATTCGGGGAGATTTTATATATTCCGCCCGCGGAGGTCGGGGGAATATATACCTTACTCTCACCGGGGACCCTTCAATAATCGGCATAAGTAGTATAGCGGCCTCCTTGCTTATGGTCGGGCAATTCCATAATTGGCCTGACTATAAGAGGGGCGCTAGAGAGCGCGTCACGTGCTCTGTCTGTCGGTCGGGAGGTATAAAGGAGGGGTGACCCCCACTTGTTACCCCCCCGATTGTGACGTACTGGTAGCCAGCGCGGGGGATTTCTGAGTGACCCCCCCGGTGGTTTGTGACATATTGGTGGCATAGCGGTGGGATCGAGATAATAGTGTGTGTGAGTGTGAGACCCATACTCCCAGACACTAAAGACTGCCTGCAGCAGCTGTGGCTGCTGGGGTCTTCAGACTAGCTCAACACTAGAGTGTCAGAGTGCAGATACTGTAAGGTGTGTGGAGGCATCAGGTGTCAGTTCTGTGTCAGTGACCAAAAGTCTGCAAGAATGGCTGATGGCACCAGGAGCAGAGCTATGCAACTGGCCAATGCTAAGGCAGGAGCCGAAGAGAGGAAGGACGGTGCTGTGGACAGCAATGAGGAGGTTGCCCACGAGTCCTCCAGGAGCTCGACGCCAGAAAACCGTTCTGCCGAGGACATTGCGCAACCTGGCACTGCTGGACAAGATGAGGAGGAGCTCACCCAAGGTTCCTCAACGAGCCAGATGCCAGCCCTCCGCTCTGAAAGGGACAGTGAATCGCCTAGCTCTGCAGCGTGCCGCAGATCACCACGTGCCATTCCACCGAGCCTGGGAGGCTCGGATAGCCTTCTTCAAATGGCTATGGCCCTTCTCCAGGCTGGAGACCAGAAGGGCTACAAGGAACTCCTGGCAGAGCGCAGGGCAGAGCGGCAGGCAGCGCGTGACGCTGAGGCTGCGGAGCGGCACGCAGAGCGTGAGGCTGCGGAGCGAGAGCGGCAGGCAGCGCGTGAAGAGCGAGAGCGACAGGCAGACCGTGACTACCAGCTGCAGCTAGCTCAGCTCCGGCCCTCATCAGCCACATGTGACCTTCGAGACACCAAACTTCCAAAGGTCCGTGTTGAGGACTTCCCAGTGCTGGAGAAGGATGGAGACTTGGACTCTTTCTTGACTGCTTTTGAACGGACTTGCTTGCAGCACCATCTGGACAAGGACCAGTGGGCCAAATACCTGACCCCCCGTTTAAGGGGTAAGGCCCTGGATATCCTTGGGGACTTGCCTGCTGAGGCAGATCAGGGCTACGACACCATCAAGCGGGCCCTGATCCAACAGTACAACCTCACTCCAGAGTCCTACCGCAAGAAGTTCCGGAGCCTACAGAAGGGACCAAAGGACTCCTGGGCTGACCACCGGCGGGCACTTGCCCGAGCTGCCGACCACTGGACCCAAGGCCTGCAGCTTTCCACCGGACCGGAGATCCTGGACTTGTTCATCACGGAGCAACTCTTGTGGAACTGCCCTGAGGATCTCCGCCAGTTCATCCGAGACCAGAAGCCAAAGGGGTCCACGGCTACAGCTGCCCTTGCCGATGACTACACCAACAACCGGGCCCCTGAGGCCAGGAGAGCGGCCACCAGCAGCACCTGGAGAGGGGGTAAGATGAATTCGGCGACTGCCCCACCTGCCCCTAGACTGCAGGGGGTGTCCCCCTCAACTCCCCTCTCCAGGCCCGTGGCGGAACCAAGACGGTGCCACCAGTGCAACCTACCTGGACACTTCAAGGCCATGTGCCCTCGGCGTCCCAAGGCCCCGGCTCCGTCCCCGTCCCAAGGGCCGCCCAAGGTGTATTGTGTGGGTGGGGGTGGTGGTAGGTCCCTGGACAGCTTCCAACCTGTCACCGTCGGCCGGTCTGTGACCATAGGACTGCGAGACAGCGCCTCGGAGGTGACTCTGGTGCGGCCTGAGATGGTGTCCCCCCAAGACTTGATCCCTGGAAAAACCCTCGCTGTCTCCGGGATTGGAGGCACTGACCCGGCGCTGCCTGTTGCTGACATTTATGTGGACTGGGGCGCAGGGCGGGGGGTGAGGGAGGTGGGGGTAACTGATCGGATCCCTGCAAACGTGCTACTTGGGACAGATTTGGGGCAGATAACCTCCCAGTTTGGGCCCCCCCCAAGGGCTGAACCTTCAGCCAGTACTGACATGACTCCTGACAATGTTAATGTGTTATCTATGAATGATGTAAGGGAGGAGGGAGTGAACTCTGATATTTCTGCTTGCACAGACACCATAGACACACACGCAGCTGCAGCTGTGACAGGAGGGGAGGGGGTCAGAGAAAGGTGTGACAATGCCTCTACAAGTAACCAGCCTGTGAGCTGGGATCTGTTGCCCTCTGCAGGGATAAGCAGAGAGCAGGGTGCTGCAGGGGGAGGACCAGTGTGTGGGGTGGGGGCTACCACAGCAAATGTGGGGTCCCCAGAGATTTCACAGCGGGGTTCTGTTGCTGCAGGAGGGGAACAGGCAGGTGAGATTGGGGCCGGTCCAGGAGCGGAAGTGCTCCCAGGTAAGATCTCGGTGCATGGTTCCCCCACAACCGGGGTGTCAGGAAGCCAGGTAGGTCTGCCTGAACCGGCGACTTGGTCAGGAACGGAGGAGGAGCAGGCACGACCCACGGTCGCAGCGGCTGTGGCCGCTGTCACCCGCAGTGGGAGTGCTGGAAGCCAAGGGGCCTCCCGGAGGTCCGATAGCTCTTCCCCTTCTGACCAAGTGGCAGCCGAGTCAGGTGGAGGCCAGGACACAGGTCCCGGGGTACTGACTGAAGATGTGACAGTCTCGTCGATTCTGGCCACATCTAGTCAGGGGTTTCAGGCAGCGTTAGAAGCTGACGACAGCCTGAAAGCTCTTAAGGAGCAGGCGGCACAGCCTCCCTCGGACTCGGACCCGGAGCGAGTGGTCTGGGACCAAGGACGGCTGTACCGGGCCACGGTCCAGCAGGGTTCACCGGAGGCGTGGCCCAGGGACCGACAGTTGGTGGTACCCTATCCGTTCCGGACGGAGTTGTTGCGGATCGCACATGAGATTCCGATGGCCGGACACCTAGGGATCGCTAAGACCAAGGCCAGGTTAAACCAGCATTTCTGCTGGCCAAAAATGGGGGCCGATGTGGCTGCCTACTGCCGTTCGTGTGAAACCTGTCAGAGAGTGGGGAAGGCGGGGCCACGCCCCAAAGCCCCACTGGTATCTCTGCCAATCATCGATGAGCCTTTCAGGAGGGTGGCTGTGGATCTGGTCGGCCCGCTGGCCATCCCCAGCAGCTCCGGGAAACGCTTCATACTGACGGTAGTGGACTATGCCACCCGGTACCCAGAAGCAGTGGCCTTGTCGTCCATTCGGGCTGACAAGGTGGCCACCGCATTGCTGGAGATTTTCTCCCGAGTGGGTTTTCCCCAGGAAATGCTCACTGACCGGGGGACCCAATTCATGTCCCAGCTGATGGAGGCCCTCTGTAAGCAAGTCCAGGTGCGACATCTGGTGGCCAGCCCGTACCATCCACAGACTAATGGCCTGTGCGAGCGGTTCAATGGCACCTTAAAGCAGATGCTTAAGATGTTGGTCGACTCCCATGGGCGTGACTGGGAGCGGTATCTCCCACACCTGTTATTTGCTTACCGGGAGGTTCCACAGGCCTCAACAGGATTCTCACCGTTTGAGCTCCTGTACGGGCGACGTGTGCGGGGCCCCCTGGCTCTGGTGAAAGAGGCTTGGGAAGGGGATTTGGCCACCCCTGGAGTGTCGGTTATCGAGTGTGTCATGCGCTTCCGGGACAAAATGCAGGCCTTGACGCAACTGGTACACGACAATATGGCTCAAGCCCAGGCCGATCAGAAGCGTTGGTACGACCAGAACGCTTGTGAGAGGACCTACCAAGTGGGTCAAAAGGTGTGGGTACTGGTCCCCGTACCACAGGACAAGCTTCAGGCAGCCTGGGAAGGCCCATACCTCGTGTACCAGCAGCTCAACCCTGTAACGTACCTGGTCACCCTGGACCCTGCCCGTGGAAGGCGGAAGCCCTTCCATGTGAACATGATGAAGGCACATCATGAGCGGGAGGCATGTGCGCTCCCCGTGTGCAACCTGCCCGAGGAGGGAGAAGCGGAAACCCTCTTGGATATGCTAGCCCAGGTTAGGGCAGGCGGATCCATTGAGGATGTGGAGGTTGGCCACCAGCTCTTGGAAGACCAACGGTCCCAGCTGTGGGCCACCCTCCTCCCCTTCCGGGGGTTGTTTACCAACCAGCCCGGAAGGACTGACTTGGCTGTCCATCACGTGGACACTGGGGATCATCCCCCGATCCGGCGTTCAGCATATCGGGTCTCCCTGGAGGTGCAGCAACACATGCGCCAGGAGATTGACGAGATGCTGAAGCTGGGGGTGATCCAGGCATCCAACAGCGCTTGGGCCTCGCCTGTAGTCCTCGTCCCTAAGAAGGACCGAACCACTCGGTTCTGCGTGGACTACAGGGGGCTCAATGCGGTCACGGTCGCCGATGCGTACCCAATGCCACGCATCGATGACCTGCTCGATCAGTTGGCCGGGGCTCAGTACCTGACCATCATGGATCTGAGCCGGGGATATTGGCAGATCCCCCTGACTCGCAAGGCCAGGGAACGCTCTGCCTTTATTACCCCATTTGGACTGTACGAGTCCACGGTGATGCCATTCGGGATGAGGAATGCCCCGGCCACTTTCCAGCGGATGGTCAACACCCTGCTCAAGGGACTTGAAGGGTACGCGGCCGCGTACCTGGATGACATTGCCGTCTTCAGTCCCACCTGGGAGGACCACCTAGAGCATCTAGCACAGGTGCTCAGGCGGATCCACCGGGCAGGTTTGACCATCAAGCCGGGAAAGTGTCAGCTGGCCATGAGCGAGGTCCAGTACCTCGGTCACCGGGTAGGTGGGAGAACACTGAAGCCCGAGCCTGAGAAAGTGGAAGCCATCGCATCCTGGCCCACCCCCAGGACCAAGAAGCAGGTGATGTCCTTCTTGGGGACCGCTGGGTACTATAGGTTTGTTCCATGCTATAGTAGCCTGGCAAAGCCCTTGACGGACCTCACCAAGAAGAAGCTGCCCTCTGCAGTCGATTGGACAATGGACTGCGAGACAGCCTTCCGGGCCCTAAAGGACGCCCTGTCCAGCCCGCCCGTGCTACAGGCAGCCGACTTCACGCGGCCGTTTGTAGTACAGACCGACGCCAGTGACTTCGGCCTCGGTGCGGTGCTCAGCCAGGTGGACTCTGCGAGCCAAGAGCACCCAGTCTTGTACCTGAGCAGGAAGCTGTTACCAAGGGAAGTTGCCTATTCCACGATGGAGAAGGAGTGCCTGGCCATAGTGTGGGCCCTGCAGCGTCTGCAACCCTATCTATACGGGCGCCACTTCATCGTGGAGACGGACCACAATCCCCTCAGCTGGTTGCACACCGTCTCTGGGACGAATGGGCGATTGTTGCGATGGAGCCTTGCGCTCCAGCAATACAACTTCACCATTCGCCACAAAAGGGGCCGTGACCACGGTAACGCAGACGGGCTGTCCCGACAAGGAGAGGTCGCGGACGGGCGCACGGGGGAACACCGGAGTGTGCTGCCCCCTAGCGCCCTCAAAAGGGGGGAGGTGTGAGGCAAATCCCGGGATATGAAGATGAATTATGACTCCAGTCATAATCCCTCATCACTCCCTGGCAGTGCCCCCTCCCTTCTTGTTCTCAGTGTTCCACTTACACCTCCATGGCCATGTCCTGTGATATGGAAATTAGGTGGCTTGGGGACAATGGACACAGGATGACTCCCTGCCGTGACCCTGTAGTGGGGGCTGCTAGCTAGTTAGCAAGGCTATGGAAATAGCCAGACAGAACGACTCCAGTAAAAAATGGTTCATATCTCGCAAGCCATATTTCCGATAAATATGGCAACCATAAAAATGGTGTCTCCGCATGCGGACGATGCCGGCACACCCTTTTTATGGGAGCAGGACATTGGGAAATGCCCCAGGCGTGATATCAGCCAATGGGGAACTGGCAGACAGGTCATGAGTCCCCTCGTTCTGTAGCTAAATTCATAACTGTCACAATGAGAGCATTGGCGTCCGCCTACGACGCTCCCAGGCAAAGTTATGGCCCATATTCCATGTTGTGGATTGTCCATAACTCCAGCCAGGGGTGGAGCAGTGCTCCCTCTGAGGTCACTAAGGTAGGAGGGGACCTGGATTTGCCCAGGTTGATAACCCTACTTCGGCCATTTTCCAGTGTTCTTTTCGCTGGGGGCACGTGTAGGAAACATCTGTGGGAAGGATCCTAGAAACCTGGGTACAGCGCCCCCCTGTGGCCAGACGCAACAAGGTAACTGCTGGAACTGTGTATGCCTGTTTGTAACCCATGCTTTGATTGTAACTGTACTCTGACATATGTATATTCTGTAGATTCCCTATTGTATATATTGTAGTTTCTAGTGTGCTTTAGGCTGAATAAATTATATAATTAATCTTGGGCTGTTCTGTTATCTCGATCTTGAATCCCACGTCTGTGTGTTCGGCTAATAGTTACCGTGAAGCGGTTGGTGGCAGCGAATTGTGCCAAGGATTATTGTGGGGAGGCCAGTGAGATTCGGGGAGATTTTATATATTCCGCCCGCGGAGGTCGGGGGAATATATACCTTACTCTCACCGGGGACCCTTCAATAATCGGCATAAGTAGTATAGCGGCCTCCTTGCTTATGGTCGGGCAATTCCATAATTGGCCTGACTATAAGAGGGGCGCTAGAGAGCGCGTCACGTGCTCTGTCTGTCGGTCGGGAGGTGAAAAGGAGGGGTGACCCCCACTTGTTACCCCCCCGATTGTGACGTACTGGTAGCCAGCGCGGGGGATTTCTGAGTGACCCCCCCGGTGGTTTGTGACATGGACCCTGAGGGTCTCCTTGGCCCACGTGAGAGGACCAATAACTAATAAAGACCCATGATAGAGTCGGAAGAGCAGTAGATTTAGCTTAGGCCCCATCAAAGGGAACCTTTAAGTGGTTTTAGCTTTCTAAAGTATCATCATATGTAATATTATTAGCTAGATCATGAAAGACAATAAGTTGAATCAAAGCCTGTCCTCTATGTAAATTACCCAGTAGGAGTCATGAGGGTGTAGTCATGGGGATGTAGTCATGGAGGTGGAGTCATGGGGTGGCGTAATAGAGGTGGAGTCATGGAGGTGAAGTCATGAGGGTGCAATAATGGAGATGGAGTAATGGAGGTGGAGTCATGTGGTGGACTCATAGGAGTGGAGTAATGGAAGTGGAGTCATGGAGTGGAGTCATGGAGTGGAGTGATGGAGTGGAGTCATGGAGTGGAGTCATGGAGTGGAGTGATGGAGTGGAGTCATGGAGTGGAGTCATGGGGGTAGAGACATGGAAGTGGAAGTAATGGAGGTGAAGTCATCAAGGTGGAGTTTTGAAGGTAGAGTAGCTCAGGAGGAGAGTGATGGTGGTCAGCCCTTAAAGAGAATCTGACACCAGGTTTTTATTCCTTCTCTGAGAGGATCACAATGTAATAATAGAGACCCTGATTCCAGCAATGTGTCACTTACTAGGCTACTTTCTCCAGTTTTGATAAAATAACTGTTTTCTACTGCAGATCTAGCAGTTCTCTGAATGCTGAGCTTGGTATAAACCCTCCTACACCACTGATTGGCAGCTTTCTTTGTACATTGTGCATAGGTAGAAAGCTACTAATCAGTCGTAGGGGAGGAGTTATACAGAGCTCATGAATATGGAGGACTACATGATAGTAGGCATAGTAGTCCTCTAGTAATAATCTCCTACTAATAAAATGGTGATTTTATAAAAATAGACCAAACAGCCCAGTAAGTGAGACATCGCTGGAATCAGGGTCTCTGCCCCTACATCATGCTGCGCTCAGATTAGGAGGCAAAAATCTGGTGATAGATTCCCTTTAAATATGGCCTATCTGGCTTGATTGATGTCCCTGTGCACAGGATAATTAATCTCAAGATCGCGGCTGACATCTTGGAGGCTTCCGCCACATGCAAAATGCACCAACAAGGCTGACACAAGTATACGTAGCTTCTATTTGCAAGTTGAAAGCCATCAGCGTGACAGAAGAGGGCTTGACCTGTGATCTGCTTTATCAATCAAATAATAAGTATTTTCAGCCTGGGGACTGTGACTCTTCTCCCAATAGCTCCACCTCCATGACTCCTATAAAATAACTAGCATATATCGTGGGATTAAATCAAAAGAAGCCACTAATATAAAGGAGGACACTTTAAGGCTGGGTACAAACTTGAGACATTAGTGGTCCAAGTACGATTCAACAATTTGACCATCCTATACATGCTGTTGTGTCAGATCATGAAACCCGTGGCTGGCCTTGGTTCATACTTGGACTTTGTGGTCCATACTTGGACATCGTAGTCCGTACTTGTACTACATGGTCCGTACTTGTACTCCGTGGTCTGTACTTGGACTTCGTGGTCCGTAATTGGACATCGTGGTCCGTACTTGGATTTCATGGTCCGTACTTGGATTTCGTGGTCCGTACTTGGACATCGTGGTCCGTACTTGGACTTCACGGTCCGTACTTGGACATTGTGGTCCATACTTGGACTTTGTGGTCTGCACTTGGACTTTGCGTTCTTTACTTGGACTTCACGGACTGTACTTGGACTTTGTGGTCTGTACTTGGACTTCACCGTCCGTACTTGCACTTTGTGGTCTGAACTTGGACATCGTGGTCCGTACTTCAACTTTGTAGTCTGCACTTGGACTTCACGTTCTGTACTTGGACTTCATGGTTTGTACTTGGACTTTGTTGTCTGTACTTGGACTTCGCGGTCCATACTTGGACTTCACGGTCTGTAATTGGACTTCATGGTCCGTTCTTGGACTTCGCGGTCTGTACTTGGACTTCATGGTTCGTACTTGGACTTTCTTGTCTGTACTTGGACTTCACCGTCCATACTTGGACTTCACGGTCTGTTCTTGGACTTCACAGTCCATACTTGGACTTCACGGTCTGTAATTTGACTTCATGGTCTGTAATTTGACTTCATGGTCCGTTCTTCGTTTTCGTAGTCTGTACTTGGACTTCGCGGTCTGTACTTGGCCTTTGAGGTCCTTACTTGGACTTCACGGTCTGTACTTGGACTTTGCAGTCTGTACATGGGCTTCGTAGTCCATTCTTGGACTCTGAATGTTGTATGTAACAAGAAGGCATTGAAAAACTAACGTCTCAGCAAGTTGTGCCGGTTTATGGCTGTGAAACCTACGGTCAAGTCCCTAAAATGCAACCAAGCACCCAATTACAGGGCCCATAGGTGGTGCGACTTAGGATGGTGGATTTCCATGAGGTAATTTTTTTTCCCACAGCACGTGGAGGACATTCGTTACATTCTCACCCACTTTCCAACTAAATTATCTATGCACAAGCCACTGCTTAGTAAATTTCCCCTTAAAAGCTTCAATAAGTCTTTAAAATAATTCTTCTAGACTTTTTTTTTCCATTTACAGATACTATTAACATCGTATAAGAAAATACAATCCTATATTTTGCACAGACATAAAAAATAAAAAAAAAAATCCCCACAGAGGAACCTGCTCCAAGTTCCCGCCTAAATAATAGTAACTGCGTCACCACAGCCTTCACCGTCTATGACGCGGCCACGCCCCCCTTCCATAAGGTTCTATTTGACGAAGGCGGGTTTCATGCAAATCAAAGGGCGGGGTAAGCGGGTGTAGCCACGCCTTTTTCCCTTCTGTACAATGAAACATTCCCTGACGTCACCGCGAGTAAGGAGGCAGGTAGGCTCGGCACGCGCGGTGACGTCACCTCGCCGCTGCTCGCTCCCGCCCTGCCCACTCTTTTCCCTCCTCAGCCTGTGGAGGAGCCGTTAGAAAATGGCCGCCGCGCCGAGCGGAGAGGAGAGACTGTGAGTGCTGGCTCTCCCTTTTTCCTTCCGCTTCCCCTTCCCGCCCTCTCGCTTGCCGATTGCCTGCCATTATGTCCGTGTGTGGTGTGTGAGGGGGGCGGGCCCCGCAGGGTGGATGGGTTTTTTTCTTCTTGATGAATCCCTCAGGCTGAGAAGGGGGGCGGGGCTGTGGGGATAAAAATGTCCCTGACATCGGCTGTGGCTTTTCCCCCCTTCGGTTCTGTGTGTGGGGGTCGCCGGGGGGCACCTTCCTGAGTGGGATTTACACAGTGCGTCACTGCAGCGCCCCTCAGAGCAGAGAGGCCGAAAACTGAGGAGGGGGGAAGGAAGGGGGCTGGGCAGGGGGCCTGCAGCATGTCCTGTCACCCCGGGGGTGCTGCCCGTCTGTGTGGAGGGACGCTGACGCTCAAGGGGTCTGCGCTGCCCCTTTAAGAAACGTAAAAATGGCGCAACGTTACGTTTTGCCGAATTAGCGCAAAGGTACGTTTTGCCGTATTTGCGTAACAAGCTAGAACTGCTGGCGTTTCCACCAGTCGCGAGAGCGCGGGGGGGGTCATAAATGAAGCCCGTATTGGACCGGCGGGTGGTCAGTCGCTCATCACCGGTCCTGTCACGCTGTCATTACTGCCTCTGGCGAAGGGAGGTGCTGGCGCTGTGATAGCCGCCAGGCATCAACCGAATTAATGCAGCCCCCAGACTAATGCCGAAATAGGCGGATGGTGTGTATGGCCGCCAGAGATGTCTCTCCTAGAGAAGACTGGAGCAGAACGAACACTCTCGTGAGGCGCTATCTATGGTGGCTTCAAAATGGGACACGTAAACCATAACCACTGGACAACCAATCAGTAGCACTTCTCGTGAGGCGCTATCTATATGGTGGGCTTCAAAATGGGACACGTAAACCATAACCACTGGACAACCAATCAGTAGCACTTCTCGTGAGGCGCTATCTATATGGTGGGCTTCAAAATGGGAAGCGTAAACCATAACCGCTGGACAACCAATCAGTAGCACTTCTCGTGAGGCGCTATCTCTATGGTGGCCTTCAAAATTGGTTGTCCAGCGGTTATGGTTCACGCATCCCATTGTGAAGCCCACCATATAGATAGCGCCTCACGAGAAGTGCTACTGATTGGTTGTCCAGCGGTTATGGTTTACGCATCCCATCAGTGGCACTTCTCGTGAGGCGCTATCTATATGGCGGGCTTCAAAATGGGATGCGTAAACCATAACTGCTGGACAACCAATCTTTAGCACTTCTCGTGAGGCGCTGTCTTTGGTTGTCAAGCGGTTATGGCTTACGTGTCCCATTTTGAAGCCCACCAATCTATAGCTCTTCTCGTGAGCCGCTATTTATGGTGGACTTCAAAGTAGGACGTGTAACCCATAACCGCTGGACAACCATTCAGTAGCATTTCTCGTGAGCCGCTATCTATCATGGGCTTCAAAATGGGACGTGTAACCCATAAGGCTAGTTTCACACTTGCGTTTTTTCCTTTCAGCCGCAATCCGCTGTTTTGGAAAACAGCAGAATCCGTTAATGGATTCCGCTGTTTCCCTTAGACTTGTATGAATGACGGATTGTGCCAAAAGTACCTGTGTTGCTTCCGCTGGCCGATGCTGCGTTGCTTCCGCCTAGCGGAAGGAATGCAGCATGTAACGTTAATTGCGTTAAAATGACGCCAAGCGGCGGATTCCGTTACATCCGTCAATAGTTATAATGGATCCCTATGGTGGCGGATTCCGTTGCAAAGTGCTTTACAATGGAATCCGCCGCTGGATTCCGCTAATTTCTACTGAGCATGCCCAGAATAAAAAAATGGGGGAAAAAACCCCGGAGCCGACACATTCCGTTAGACGGACGCCTAACGGATGCAACGAGTCCGTTATTTCACAGGGATCAGCTAATGGATTCCTGTGAAATAACGGATCCGTTGACGACACAAAAATAACGGATGCGTCAAAACGACGCAGAAGATTCAACCCAACGCAAGTGTGAAACTAGCCTAAGGGGTACTTTGCACGTTGCGACATCGCTAGCATCGGCTAGCGATGCCGAGCGCGATAGTACCCGCCCCCGTCGCACATGCAATATCTTGTGATAGCTGCCGTAGCGAACATTATCGCTACGGCAACTTCACACGCACTTACCTGCCCTGCGACGTCGCTCTGGCCGGCGACCCACCTCCTTCCTAAGGGGGCGGGTCGTGCGGCGTCACAGCGACGTCACACGGCAGGCGGCCAATAGAAGCGGAGGGGTGGAGATGAGCGGGACGTAAACATCCCGCCCTCCTCCTTCCTTCCGCATAGCTGGTGGAGGCAGGTAAGGTGATGTTCCTCACTTCAGCGGCTTCACACACAGCGATGTGTGGTGCCGCAGGAGCGAGGAACAACATCGTATCTCCTGTTGGTGGGACATTATGAAAATGACCGATGCTACACAGATCACCGATTGTCGACGCTTTTGCGATCGTTTATCGGCGCATCTAGGCTTTACACGTTGCGACGTCGTTACCGGCGCCAGATGTGCGTCACTTTCGATTTAACCCCGATGATATTGCAGTAGCGATATCGCAGGGTGCAAAGTACCCCTAACTGCTGGACAAGCAATCAGTAGCACTTCTCGTGAGGCGCCCTTTAGTGGGCTTCAAAATGGGACGTGTAAACCATAACCGCTGGACAACCATTCAGTAGCACTTCTTGTGAGGCCGCTGTTTTTGGTGGGCTTCAAAGTAGGACTTGTAACCCATAACTGCTGGACAGCCAATCAGTAGTGCCTCTCGTGAGGCGCTAGCTATGGTGGGCTTCAGAATGGGACACGTAAACCATAACTGCTGGACAACCAATTGGTAGCGCCTCTTGTGATGCGATTGATAATGTCGTTAAGGTATTCTAAGATAAATAGGATAATGACATGTCTGATCGCTGGGATCCCACAACTAAGTGCAGACTCTGACGATCTGCATGTGAGACCACCGCGCCATTCACAGAGAAGGTGCTTTACACTCCCGTATATGGTGGAATCACCAGCAGACGCTTATCACCAATTCTATCGATCACAGCGTTTTTATATTATATAACTTTTTTTTTTAACACCTCTCCTTTCCACATTTGGAGGAGACTGTCACCACTGCTGAAGTGGTGTATGTTTGGGAGTATTTAGGCACCAGGCTTATTGAATAGGGCATGTGAATGATAACCAGTTGGTACCGCGTCACTAGCGCCTTCCAACTAACAATAAACAAGTGAGAGGCGCTAGATAACGCCTTTATGGGAGTTGTCTTAAGAGAGTTAGGATTGGCAATAAATGTCTGATTGCACTAAGGGTGCATTCAGATGGTCGTGTAAAATTGACAGCACTGCACGGACTGGCCGGCGACTGTAATCTTGGAGACTGCTCTAGGCTATCTTCACTGGTCCTACATGCGGAGTGCTGCATACGAGCACGACCATCGCTCCATTCAGAGAAAATCCATCCTAGTGACTAGTGGAATCGCCAGTAATTAGACCCTCATCACCTATCCTGATCTAAGGGCTCGCCAGCGATCCGACACTTATCAGCTATCCTATAGAACTAAGGTCTCGCCAACGATCCAATGCTTATCGCCTATCCTGATCCAAGGACTTGCTTGCGATCCGACATTTATCGCCTATCCTGTCGCTGTAAGGGATCGCCAGTGATCCGGCGCTTATCGCCTATCCTGTCCTGTAAGGTCTCGCCAGTGATCCGGCGCTTATCGCCTATTATGTCAATATAAGGTCTCACCAGCGATCCGACGCTTATCAGCTAGCCTATAGAACTAAGGTCTCGCCAGCGATCCGACGCTTATCAGCTAGCCTATAGAACTAAGGTCTCGCCAGCGATCCGATGCTTATTGCCT
Organism: Anomaloglossus baeobatrachus; assembly: GCF_048569485.1. Taxonomy (NCBI): domain Eukaryota; kingdom Metazoa; phylum Chordata; class Amphibia; order Anura; family Aromobatidae; genus Anomaloglossus; species Anomaloglossus baeobatrachus. The sequence goes on from NC_134361.1 coordinate 197,495,870, forward strand.
GTCCTGATCCAAGGACTTGCTTGCGATCCGACATTTATCGCCTATCCTGTCGCTGTAAGGGATCGCCAGTGATCCGGCGCTTATCTCCTATTATGTCAATATAAGGTCTCACCAGCGATCCGACGCTTATCGCCTATCCTAACGATCCAATGTTTATCACCTATCCCATCGATCTAAGGGCTCGCCAGTGATCAGACACTTATCTCATATCCTGATCTAAGGGCTCGCCAGCGAAGAGGCACTTACCGCCTTTCCTGTTGATATAAGGGCAACCTTTGTAAACATCTCACTTCTACAGTGGGGGAAGAAGCAATACAGATGTTACGTGCTTTTGGAACGCATCGTAATTAGAATAGGACGGGTGAGTTAGACCTGATGGATCATTAATGCCGATCACTGTCCAATAAGAGGTGTAAGGCATCGGATAACTGTTTTAAATACATGATGATGTCCAGCATTGGAGACTTTATAATACGTTTCTTATCATGAATATATGACCATACCCCTTTCTAGAGGGGAATAAAATGGAGTTATATGTTTTGGCAGCTATTGCTATCAGTAATGCATGAGCACTACCATACTCGGTACTTGTAATCAGCAGGTCAGATGCTCCAGACGGGCTTGACTCGTGTACTGAGTATAATGGAAATCAATGTGGAACTCGAGCATCGTCAAGAAAAATGCTATAGTCCCCCACTGACTTCCATTATACTTGGTTCTATAGTTGCGACCATCCGAGCATCCAACTGCTCGAGATGAGTGCTAAGCACCCTTGCATTGTAGTGTAGTAATCATCACTACTATCTATTTTGGTTCACTTCATTGTATAAAAAAGGTATTTGAAATCGCAAGTGGATGCTTGGCCTACCGCTGATGTTTTCCAGAGTAAACTGCCTCTAATTTAATTGAGGATGGGTGGGTATATATGCATTAATACAATCTACTACTACTTCACCAGAAAACTAACACCGTCATGCAAAAAAATAAATAAAAATATCCGTTGTCGCACGATGGCTTTGTGCACCTGCAGTAAATACATTGCAAGATGCAGACCATGGTGGTCTTTCAGGGGTCAGTGATGTGATAGTGGCACTAACTTGTAAAGGTCACTAGCGCAGTAAACCTGTGGCAATTTATAGTTGCACAGCACCTGTCCACCATGTTACCGTCCCAATATTATTATTATTATTATAGCGCCATTTATTCCATGACCCTTTACAAGGGAAAAGGGTATACATAAAAAACAAGTACAATAATCATGAACATTACAAAAACAGACTGGTACAGAAGGAGAGAGGATTCTGCCTCCGATGGCTCACAGTCTACAGGGGATTGGTGAAGGTACAATAGGTGAGAACAGAGCTGGTTGCGCATTTTTGTACTGGTCTGAGGGTTGTTGTAGGTTGTAGGCTTGTCGGAAGAGGTGGGTCTTCAGGTTCCGTTTGAAGTTTTTCACAATAGGTGAGAGTCTGATATGCTGGGGTAGAGCGTTCCAGAGTATGGGGGAGGCACGGGAGAAATCTTGCATGCGACTGTGGGAAGAGGGGAGTAGAGAAGGAGATCTTGTGAGGATCTGAGGTTGTGTGCAGGTAGGTACCGGAAGATGAGGAGACAGGTTCTGGATGGCTTTGCATGTCATGGTTAGTGTTTTGAACTGGAGTCTTTGGTCAACAGGAAGCCACTGAAAGGATTGGCAGAGAGGAGAGGCCAGGGAATAGAAAGGGGACAGGCGGATTAATCGGGCCGCAGAGTTTAGGATAGGTGCAAGAGTGTTGGAAGGGAGGCCAGAGAGCAGGAGGTTGCAGTAGTCGAAGTAGGAGATTATGAGGGCATGCAATAGTGTTTTTGCGGATTCTTGTTTAAGGATTGATAAAAACGAGACAAAAAAGCAACAAAAATGCACCATCATTACTAGCGTTTTATATGACATTTCCAGGCTCTCTGTAACAAGTTGCTGTTTTGAAGCCGAGTCGAGGGTTACTCCGAGGCAACAATATGTATGTAGATGCAATGTCAGCAGCACTGCTCATGTTCCAATGTGCAAAAAAGCAAACAAAAAAAAAACCTAAAAGAAATTAAAAATTCGAGAAAATTTAAACTAAACTATCTTTTTGGGCATTGTATCACTACACCTATTTACAACCCTGAAGGTTTTCAAAAGTGTCCATGGTCACCTGCTGGTTGTGTCTTCTCGTGATTGGCAGCAGCAGCAACATATTTCTCTTGATTTTGTGTAGTAGTGAATAGGAGTTTTAAAAGTCCCTTTCCAACAGGTCATCCCCCATTAATATGATTGGGTAAAATATCTAGATTTCGTGTAAAACCCATAGGCTAAGTTCACACAGGGCATCTTTTGATGCATCTTTGGTGCGTTTGTGACATCACAGAGATGCACCAGAATGCATGCATTTTCTTCCTCCAGCAAAGTCTGAGTTTTCTATTTTGCTGTCCACACTGGGCATCATTTGTTGGATGCGTTTTTGAAGATGCACCCAAGATGCAGCATGTCAATTATTTTTGCAGCATTTTTGTGCTCTTCCAGTCAATAGATTTGATTTAAAAACGCATTGGATGTGATGCGTTTTTAGTGCATTTTTGATGCACTTGCAAAAAGATGCCACGTGTGAACGTAGCCATATTCCTGGGAATACACAGTCATTTTCCAGAGATGCAGATCTAGTAACACTTTCTAGAACTACTTCTATTGCTCCGTCCGGATTTGAAAGCGATTACCGTATTTTTCGCTTTATAAGACGCACCAGATTATAAGACGCACCCCAAATTTAGAGATAAAAAAGGTAAAAAAAATAAAAATGGGGTCCGTCTTATACTCCAGTGTTGTCTTACCGGAAGGGGGCAGCAGTGGTGGTGAAGCGGGGTCACAGGAGGCAGAGGTTGTGCTGGCAGGCGCGGCGGGTCCGTGGCGGCAGGCGCAGCGGTGTCTGTGGCGGCAGGTCAGTAGTGGCAGCATCGGCGGGTGAGTGGTGGAGCAAGCCGGTGTGGTGAGTGTCCCAGTGTCTGCGGTCCTGGTTCAAATGATGACGCCTGGAGCGGCGCGTGCGCAGATGGAGCTCTCATCCAAGAGCTCCAACTGCACACGCGCTGACTCCGGTGCCATCATTTGAAACTGGGACTGCGGACACACTGGGAAACCTGCCGCACAGCCGCCCGCACGAACAGATTGGCAGCCAGCAGGCCACCCGCACAGAGAGGCAGCCGGCACCGACAGGCACCCGGCTGCCACCTGCACGCAGCCACAGGCACCCGGCCGCCTGAACGCTCCCGATCACCACACAGACAGGCCCCCCAGGTAAAGCTATATTCGGATTTTAAGACGCACCCCTCATTTTCCTCCCAAATTTTGGGGAGGAAAAGTGCGTCTTATAATCCGACAAATACGGCATTCCACATCCACCTCAGAAATTAATCTATGATGCGGAATTAAAACTTGCGTCGTGTCAGTTGATGCTGTAGATATTACACTGTGGATTTTACCCTTTGCTTATACATATGGGGAGATGCTCAGCAAATGGACGTTTGTGACTTGAATCTGTAAATGTACATGTGTGAAAGTATCTGACAATGCAATATGTTTTTTCACCAAAAAAAATGCGCTTATGATTTCATTTTTTAAATGCTTGCTAAAAAAAAATGGTGAATGTGACTTTTTTTGTTTCTGATAGATTATTTTTTTTTTTTTGCTTTTGATGTTTTTTTTCATTAACTTTGCTTTTTTTTTGCGAAATAAAAATATATAATTTGTTAGTCCTACTTTAAAAATGCCAGAAAATATGCCATGTCTACCCATAGTATGCTACATGAAAAAATAAATCCAATTGGTAGGAGTCGCATGTGCAGTTTTGAAGCAGTGTTTTTTACATATTTTTTTAGCTAAGCCAGAAGTGTGTTGAAAAAGAATGGGAAACATGTAGGAGGGACTTGTACTTCTCCTTAGCTGGATGCACTTATGGCTATTGCTCAGAAACGGCCGTAAAATATTGGGATTTCTGCCTCCAAGTAGCATTGTTATTAAAGTCGTATAGAGACAATTAGAAGTTTCAACCACAAAAATCCCAGAGCACATTGCTTTTGGGAAAAAAAAGCAAAATGCAGTGTGTCAAATATGTAACACAATGTGAACACATTGTAAAAAAAAAAACAACCCTTGTTTTTGTGCTTGTAAATAAAAAAAATATTTTTTTCTGCCCATACTCAAAAATCTTTGGCTATAAACATCTGGAAAAAAAAACTGCCTGAAACATGCTATTTAAAAAAATACTCATACAAAAAGACTCATCACAAAAATGAAGTATTGAGTATCTTTTTTTTTTTTTTTTTTTATTGCCTCTTACATTATTTATTTTTATTTCCCGCCTGGGTCATGCAGTATTTAAAAAGCCATTTAACAGGTAATGTCCTAAAGCAAAAAAAAAGTACCGTAAGCCATGTCCGCTGCTTCATTTCTTCTTGTCCCCACCCTCTTTACTTGTCATACAATACAACGTCATGTACATACACATTACCACTGCAGCCAATCACTGAGGCAGGTGATTGTCTGTGAATGTAAGTGCTGGAGAAAAATAAGGACCAACTGGGACCACTGGAGTGCAAGACGGGTTAGGCTGCTTTCACACTATGTTTTTATAACATGCGTCATGAACGTTTTTTTAACGCAAAAACGGATCCAGTGCAAATGCGTTTTCATTTCAATGCATTTGCAATGGACTCGCGTTAACATGCGTTCACATGCGTTTGCGTGCGTTATAGTCAGGATCCAGCGACTTGCAGTTTTTAATTTTTTTTCAAAAACGCTACTTGTAGCGTTTTTGAGCTGCGTCCAAATACTGCAAATCGCTGGATCCTGACTAAACAGCACGCAAACGCATGTGAACGCTGGCATGCTGATAGACAGGATCCTGCTTGCTCTACTGAGCATGCCCAGAAACCAGCCTGTCATGATCAGTCTTTCCCCTTCCCTCTCTTCCCCTCCCTCTCTCTCTCTCCCCCCCGCCTGAGAGCGGCGGACGCTCGTAACCAAGGTAAATATCGGGTAACCAAGCAAAGCCCTTCTTAGTTACTCGATGTTTACCTTGGTTATGTGTGCAGGGAGCTGGCTCCTAGCAGCTGCAGATGCTCGTAACCAAGGTAAATATCGGGTATTCAAGCAAAGCACTTCACTTAGTTACCCGATATTTACCTTGGGTACAGCTTACAGCAGCTGTCAGATGCCGGCTCCCTGTGTCACATTCAGTTCCCCTCACTCCCGATCACATGACTCCAATGCCCGCCCATAAACTTCAAGTGACAGGATCCTGCAAAATAACACATGCGTTTGCATGCGTTTTTCTCCGCTTTTGCAGCAAAAAAACGTTCATGACACATGCTACCGTAAAAAAACATGTCAAAGCAGCCTTAGTACTCGCCCTTCCTAGGTCCAGCACAGCACAGGCTCTTAGGAGCTGCTTCCATCTGTGTTTTGGCTGCAGCAGTAATATCACAGCGACCCCTGCCATCATCGGTTAGGGCAGGCAATCACTGAGGTCAGTGGCTGGTGCCATCTGCATTAGCCAAACCGCTAAGCACACCTCTGTATCCAAAACACAGATACTGGAGCAGTGGTGAAGAGCTGGTGCTAGACTCGGGGAGGGGGTGAATACTATTTCATTATATTTACCATTACAGGAAATGTTTGGGGTTCACTTTTCTAAATGTGGAAATCCCCTTTCAGTGTAGACACACACAGGGGTTTTTTTTTGGTGCTTGTGTCTTTTTACTGTCGTATGTTTTTGTTTTTTTATTGTTTTCCCTATTTGCAAAAAAAATCTTCTAGCAACCAGTTAGTGAAAAGCGGATAGTACCCTGATGTAACATGATGAGCATCCTGTGCGCTGGCCATTTTTTTCCGTTTTTTCCCCTCCCAATTCACTTGAATTGGCGTGTTTGATCAACAAATCAGACCACATGTCAGACAGGGAGACTTGTCCTACTTTGTGTGCGCACGCTGCATTTTTTGATGCAGTTTTGTGACAAAAATGCATGTCTATCCTGAAGCCAACAAAGTCAATGAGAATTCTGAAGTGCTGTGCTCACGTTTGCTTGTTTTATCCTTGCAGATTTTGATGTAGAAAAAAACTTGAGCATGTCAATTCTTCATGCGGTTTTCCCTGAGTTTTTCAGCCCTTCCACCCATTGACTTTATTATGAAAAATGCTTAACAAAAAAATGCACCAAAAAAACTCACCTCGTTTTTTTGGTGCGGTTTTCTTCCACAAGGTGCTGAAAATTTCAGTGTGTGCACATACCCATAGAGAATATAATGTGGAAAACACTGACCGCACACGTGAAAACTGGTGAATGAGCTCTGATACTGTCTTAGGCCATGTGCGCACGTTGCGTTTGTTTCAGCGTTTTGGCTGCGTTTAACAACTGCACTGAATCATGCAAAATCTGTGCGCACGATGCTTTTTGAAACGCAGCATTTTGATTGTCAAAAAATTGACAAAATCTCTGCGTTTAGAAAAGCAGCATGTCAATTCTTTTGTCCGTTTTGGCAGCGTTCTACACCCATTGAAATCAATGAGTTGTAGAAAAACGCTGCCAAAATGTTAAGCAGTGCGTTTGCACTGCAGTTTTGTTGCGATCCACATGGTTTTTTGACGTAACAAAGGCAGGTCTTTCGGTCTCTCTCTGTCGGTCGGTCTCTCGCTCTCTCTATGTCTCTCTCTGTCCATATAACTGAATAGGATAACTGAAGTGAGCACTAATATATATATATATATATTATGAGTGCAAGCCAAAAAATACATACTATACAAGAATAAGGCTGCACATCAAACATAGATAATGGTATAATGCCTCAAGCATATGGAAAAATATTGGAATATACAATGAAAAATGCTACTTGCTAATTTGAACATGTGAATAATGAATTGCATACCTGCCATGAATATTAGGAAAAAGGAGATATTTAGCAATCGCATTGATCAATGTAACTGAGCCCCAAGACCTCGTCAAGGTATATCTCTATATTGGGGTCCCTAGCTCTGTGACCCTAACTGTGTGTCATCTCATTGCAATTAAAAACTGCTGTGGGTGGAGAGGGGTAACTAAGGACTTTCTTATATAGGAGATGGAAAAAACATGGCCGAAAGGGGCGGAGCTGTGTTCACATTCAGAAAAAAACTACATATAACTGAATAGGATAACTGAAGTGAGCACTAATATATATATATTATGAGTGCAAGTGCGCACAAGCCTCTCTGTCCATGTCGGTGTCTCCCTCCCACCCCCTCTCTCATACTCACCGATCACCGGCGCGGCGCTGCACGGCGTTCACACTATGGCGGTTTCTCCTCTTTTGAAAATGCCGGCCGCTCATTAATCCATCTTGTATTCCCTGCTTCCCCCGCCCACCGGTGCCTATGATTGGTTGCAGTCAGACACGCCCCCACGCTGAGTGATAGCTGTCTCACTGCAACCAATCACAGCCGCCGGTGGGCGTGTCTATATCGAGCAGTAAAAAAAAAAAATAATTAAAAAACAAAAACGACGTGCGGTCCCCCCCAATTTGGATACCAGCCAGGGTAAAACCACACGGCTGAAGGCTGGTATTCTCAGGATGGGGAGCTCCACGTTATGGGGAGCCCCCCAGCCTAACAATATCAGCCAGCAGCCGCCCGGAATTGCCGCATCCATTAGATGCGATAGTCCCAGGACTCTACCCGGCTCATCCCGAATTGCCCTGGTGCGGTGGCAAACGGGGTAATAAGGAGTTAATGGCAGCAGCCCATAGCTGCCACTAAGTCCTAGGTTAATCATGGCAGGCGTCTCCCCGAGATACTTTCCATGATTAACCTGTAAGTTAATGAAAAAAACACACACATCCAAAAAATCATTTATTTGTAATGAAAGACAAATAAACACCCTCTTTCACCACTTTATTAACCCCTCAAAAACACCTCCAGGTCCGACGTAATCCACGCAAGGTCCCACGACGCTTTCAGCTCTGCTACATCGGAAGCTGACAGGAGCGGCAGTAGAACACCGCTGCTCCTGTGAGCTCCATGCAGCAACTGAAGTGAGTCGCGCGATCAGCTGTCCTGTCACTGAGGTTACTCGCGGCCACCGCTCTCAGGTGGAGGACTGCAGCTGTGGCTGCGAGTAACGTGAGTGAAAGCACAGCTAATCGCGCGCCTCACTGCAGTCACTAAGGGGATTTGCGATCACAGGTGAGTCCTCAATGTGTGAACGCAAATCAAGCCATGGCACACGCACAGAGCCGCGCGATCACAATGAAGTCGGGTGAAGTTCATCCGAGTTCTGTCTGATCGCGCGGCACTGTCCCGCAGCCAGCCGTGACAGTGCGGTCCCACTCGGCTCTGCTGCAAGACTATGGGGATGCTGCAGAGCCGAGTGGGACCGCACTGTCAAAAATGTGCGTTCTGGATGCTTTTCCCACTCTGTCTATGGCAGAGAAAGCATCCAGAACGCATGAATTCTGCAGGAATGTGCGCATGTTGCGTTCTGCCAAATGCGTCTCAGAACGCAGCTTTTTCGGCTGCGTTCTGAGACGCACATTCAGTGACTTACACGCTGCAGAATTGAACACAAAGTGCGCACATAGCCTTATTGTAGACCGCATTAACTTCGGGCAGTCTGAAGATGCGCCAAATTTATCACCATAATGCATCCTGTTACACACTAGAAACGTTTACTTCTGTTAGATCTTATACGGTTTACTTTAGATCATGAATTTACATCTTAAACCTGGCAAATGTCAATATTAACTCTGGCATATTTTTAGATTCCAAATCCACGCCTTATTTTCTAGACACTTTGTAAGAGTGTCTGGTGCACATGTCTACACTTCCTGGTGCAAAACAAAATTACATTTATTTTTGGAGGGTTCCCACCTATATTTTGAAACTCAACAACTGAGAGTCACACTTAAAAAAGCTTCGTTGCCCATTGACCGAAGCGGTCATGTTTCAACCATCGGTGACCTGACCCTCGAAATCACTGAATTGCTGCAGAATCCGGTTCTTGGATCATCATCACTTTCATTGGGAGCACTGGAACTGTGGAAAGAAGTCCGATGGCAAATATTCCTTTGACAAGGCTGGCTCGCACAGTTGAGTGTAAAAATATACAATGAAGCCCACTATAAAGGGTTGTCTGGTATAAACAAGCAATAACTAATCCACAGGATAGATTATAACTGGTTGATAAGTGAGACTTGTTTGGCACAACAGGGTACTTTTAGGCTATGTGCGCACTAGGCGTTTTTTTCACGCTGCGTTTTTATGTACGTTTTTGTCTAAAAAACGCACCCGCGGCTAAAAAAACGCGGCAAAAACGCATGCGTTTTTGCCGCGATTTGGTGCGTTTTTTGCTGCGTTTTTGCTCACTGCGTTTTTAATCAGTGCACAATGCCATTAAAGATTGTTGATGAAAAAAAAAAAAAAAAAAGGTCTGATGTCATTTCCTTCTTCAAAATGTTCATTGTATGCAGGAGAGCAGACAGCAGCTGCAGAACTACAAGTCTCAGCATCCTCCATTCACTAGTGTATGCAGGAGAGCAGACAGCAGCTGTAGAACTACAAGTCTCAGCATCCTCCATTCACTAGTGTATGCAGGAGAGCAGACAGCAGCTGCAGAACTACAAGTCTCAGCATCCTCCATTCACTAGTGTATGCAGGAGAGCAGGCAGCAGCTGCAGAACTACAAGGCTCAGCAGCCTCCATCCAGGACTGTATGCAGTTTTTTGCCCAAAAAGAAAAAAAAATGACATGGGCTTCGCCATATTTTTGTATGCTAGCCGGGTACAGCAGGCAGATACGGGCTGCCCCCAACCCCCAGCTGCCTATTTGTACCCGGCTGGGAACCAAAAATATAGAGAAGCCCTTTTTTTTTTAATTATTTCATGAAATAATTAAAAAAAAATGACGTGGGCTTCGCCTAATTTTTGAGTCCAGCCGGGTACAACTAGGCAGCTGGGGATTGGAATCCACAGTGCAGGGTGCCCATGCTTTCTGGGCACCCCCACTGCGAATTGCAGTCCGCAGCCACCCCAGAAAATGGCGCTTTCATAGAAGCGCCATCTTCTGGCGCTGTATCCAACTCTTCTAGCTGCCCTGATGCCGGGTGGCTAGCTAGGTAATAATGGAGTTAGGGCTAGCTGTATATTATCAGCTAGCCCTAAGCCCGAAATTCATGGTGTCACGCCAATATTAGGCATGGCCACCATGAATTTCTAGTAATGATAAAAAAAAAACACAACACACAGAAAAATATTTTTATTAGAAATAAAACACAACACAATTAGTGACTCCATCTTTATTGAAATAAACCCCCCTCCGCAGTAATCCTGGGTCAGGGTCCCGCGCCGTCCAATCAGGATCCAATATCATCTGATCGGTTTGCTGGAAGGCAAAGCGATCAGATGATGTGTCAGGATCAAGTGCCTGAATCCCATCACACATCAGCTGATTGTATAAAAACCGATTATACAATCAGCTGATGCATCAGTAGAAAAAAAAAAAAAATAATACTCACTTATGTGCTGTGGTGATTACCGGCAGCTCCTGGAGCGATCGATTGGACAGGAGTCTGATCCTATACGATCGCTGCCGGTAATCAGCTGATGAAGTCCCCTGACGGCAGGATCAGCTGATAGCCGGCCGGGCGCGAAAAAGCCGGCGAGACTACGATCAGCTGATGCGTCAGGTGACTGCATCAGGTGATCAGCGCCAGGTCCTGCAAGCAAGGTCCTGCCCCGGGGAGACTGCACACAGCCGGAGCGGCGGGACCGGGAGGAGATGGGAGCGGGCATGGCACCGGGACCCTGCGGACAGGTGAGTATATGACATTTTTTTTTTTCTACTGTTCACTTTGGTTTTCGCCGCTGCCTCCACCTCCCGCCCAGACATGGCGCCGCACGGAGCTGACATGCACAGGACGGGAGGTGGACGCAGCGGTGACGGTACCGGGAGGATTCACGCTTCTGTGTTTACCAACAGAAGGAATCCTCTTCCTGTACACGTCACTGTAGTGCCCACCCCTTGCGTTTATAGCTGCGTTTTTAGTCATAGAAACGCGGCTATATGCGTTATTCATTGCGTTTTTAACATCTCATTGAATTCAATGAGTGAAAAACGCAGTGGAAAACGCAGAAATAATTGACATGCTGCGTTTTTGTGGTCACCACAAAAACGCAGCTAAAAAAAAACGCTGTGTGAGGACAGCACTTCTGAAAACCCATTGACATTGCTGGGGAAGCAATGTCACTGCGTTTTCAGCACAAAAACGCGGTAAAAAACGCCGCTAAAAACGCGGCAAAAACGCCTAGTGCGCACATAGCCTTATTCCCCTTAGAATGAAGTGGCAGTGCACGTTTGACCACCTCCATTTATCTTCTATGCGGCTGCCGTCAGTTTTTCCAGCAGCACCATAGAGGATGAACACTTGGAACAGCTGTCATTATGATAAAAATTATCTGTTTTGTCGATCAGTGTGGGTCCTAGTGGTCAGACCCCCACCGATCAGCACAGGATAACTCGTTGTCACTGGACAATCCCTTTAATTGATTTGTGCGAAAAAAGAGAATCATAACCACCAGATACAGCACGTTGAAAAGAGTGCTGTTTCTAGGCAAAAATGTGTCCCTTTTTTCTTTTTTTACCCCCTTCACGGTCAGGCTAATTTCAGTTTTTTCCTTTTTAGTCTTTTCCTCCTCTTCTTCCCAGAGCCATAACGTTTTTTTTTATTTTTCTCACCGCATAGACATAAAAGGGCGTTTTGTGGTTTTTCTTGAAACCCAGTTGTAGTTTTGAATGATACCATTCATTTCACCACATTGTGTATTGGTAAAAAAGTCCAAATAGGAAGAAATTGTGGAGCCCCCTACAATTTTGACATATTTGTTTGGTAATTGTCTTTATTGTGTACATTTTGTAACTTTTGTATTACGGTATTTTGGTAGTGGACCCCCCACCACCCCCCCAGATGTTTGCAAAAAAAAAAATTGTGTGTGTGTGTGTGTGTGTGTGTGTGTGTGTGGGGGGGGGGGGGGGGGTGTTGTGTCACCATATTGCAAGGCCCGTAATGTTTGCATTATTCAATCGATGGAGCCTTGTTGTGGATTATTGTTTGCGAGGCGAGACATTGTTTTTATTGATACCATTTTGGTATAGGTATAAATATTTGTTCGCTTGTTACATCATTTTTTTGTGGTACTGCAGTGACTAAAAATAGTGTCATTTTTGGTGTTCTTCAATTATTTTTTGTGTACAGTGTTTACCGATCAGGTTAATTATTTTTATATTGTGATATATTGTCATGGAACAGACACCTTTGACCGCAGCAATACCACATGTGTATTTTATACATTTTTTATCTTTTTTTAAAGAAGGGTGATTTGAATGTTTATGTGTATTATTTTATTATTAAACTTTTTACTGTTCGTAATAGTCCCTTTAGGGGACTATAACCCGTCTGATGGCTTGTGCTATATACAGCAGTGCCATAGCATTGTTGTATATTTTCAAAATTCACTGTCTCGTTTGAAGCCCGACCACCGGCAGGTTAGAAAGGAACATTGCTATGATGAGCATGGTGGTCTTAAGCACCTGCTGTCATAGCAACCCATCGGCGACCAGCGATCACATTACTAACGCGCCAATGGGAGCTTAAAATGACGCTTTCCGTACAGCCGCGTGTTAATTCCCACCGTCAGAGTTTTGACAGCAAGATTTAACACATTGACGAATGTTATGCCGGCGTCACACGGTACGATATATCGGGCGATATGTCGTCGGGGTCACGTCGTTAGTGACGCACATCCGGCATCGTCTGATATATCGTAGCGTGTGACAGCTACGAGCAACTGTTAACAAGCCAAAATACTCACCTTATCGTTGCTCGTTGACACGTCGCTCATTTTCAAAAACTCGTTCCTCCTTCTGCGCGCCGGTTGTTCATCGTTCCCGAGGCAGCACACATCGCTCCGTGTGACACCTCGGGAACGACTAACACAGCTTACCTGCGTCCCGCCGGCAATGCGGAAGGAAGGAGGTGGGCGGGATGTTACGTCCCACTCATCTCCGCCCCTCCGCTTCTATTGGGCGGCCGCTGTGTGACGTCGCTGTGACGCCGAACGTCCCTCCCCCTTCAGTAAGAGGATGTTCGCCGCCCACAGCAACGTCGTCCGGGAGGTAAGTACATGTGACGGGGGGGTTAACGACTTTGTGCGCCAGGGCAACTAATTGACCGTGACGCACAAACGACGGGGGCGGGTACGATCGCTCGTGCGATCGCACGATAGATCGTCCCGTGTGACGCCGGCATTAGAAGCAGGTCCTGGCTGTAATCACGTTCATTGCGCAAGCCCACCCCATACACCTGTTTCTGACTTGCGCTGTACATGTGCGGTGGATGTCGTGAAGAGGTTAATTCAATCCAACCCCATCAAAAATGGTTTCTGATATGGTGTTTGCAACTGTCCCACTTATCTGAAGCCAACATTTTTGCAGCAGTTCTTCCAAATTATTCTGGAACCTGCATGCACCCAGCTTTGGCTTAGGCTGCTTTCACACATCCGTTTTTTTCTGTGCAGCACAATACGGCTATTTGCAGAAAAAACGCAACCGTTTTTTTTTGCCCCCAGTTGCGTTTTTTTTGCATAGACTTACATTAGTGCCGTCTTGTGCCGCATAGCTTGCGTTCTGTCTGTTTTTAGCCGCATGCGGCAGATTTAGCTGATGCGGCGGCCGGATGGAACGTTGCCTGGCACGTTTTTTTGTCCGGCAATGCATGCCTATGGACGCCGCAAAAACCACATCCGGCCGCCGCATGCAGTTTTTGTCCACTGCAAATGCTCAGTAGCCTGCCGCAAGCGGCAAAAAACGGACGGACCGCATGTAAAAAACGTATGCAAAGGATGCGGTTTTGTCGCCGCATCCATTGCATAGGTTTTAGAGTCAGATTGGCCGGCTCTGCTAACCGGAAGTGTGAAAGCAGTCACCTTTGCGTATTTTTTTTTAGGCAGAAATTGGTTTCCAAGAGGTGACATCTTTCAATTAAACTTTTCTGTTCTGACTTAGAAAAACGCAGGTGTGATTGAGGTTCTGGGCTATTTGCTCTTGGTATAGTCACATTTGAGTGCTTGCATTATGGTTACAATTGCTGTTTTAGCTGGAAAAATGTTAGGACCTAAAAGAGCATAGTACTTGCTTTAGTGGTTTTTGACCATTGCACCTTACCATTAGTGCAAATAGGATCATTTTCTACCTGAACATGCAATGTTGCCTGCTCTGATTGTTGATTTTTTTTTCTCATCTATTGTATCTGCTGATGTTTTACTGTAGCTGCAAAGCTTTGGAAATACTGTTGTGAAACGTCCTATGGGATGAGCAGGGATTCTGCGTTGAAGTGATTCTTACCTGCATGGTACAAGCCCTCTTAGGCTTTGTTCACATTAGCGCCATGATTTCGATATAAATGAAGAATTAATCTATATAATTTAGTTTGAATATTTTTTTTTTAATGTATTATGTACAGGTTGAACGAGATGAACCTAGGTCTTTTGTCAACCTAAGTAACTATTATTTGTTTTTGTGAATATTTGGCTCCTATGAGTACTGTACGCCATGGTAAACACCAAGTCATGTGAAAATCTTCTGTAGTGTCTTATTGTCCCTACTTCTAATACTTTAGGCCGCATGCACATGCAGCAGCCCTGCCACTGTTTTCCTGCACCATCACTTAAAGGGAACCTATCAGGTGCAATATGCACCTTCAACCATGAGCAGTTCTGGGTGTGTCGCGGGCGGAGGGGTTGGGAGCGCCGCTCGGCTGGGGGGTTCGCTGGCGCTCGGGTCTGGTGGCTCGAGCACGGGGCCGGACACGGGGCTCGAGCAGCGCCTCCTCGCCCACGAGTGAAAAGGGGAGGTTTGTGGTGGGATGTCGGTCGTGACGCCATTCACGGGTTGTGGTGATGGTGGGCACCACCGCTGCTGGTGACGGGAAATCCCAGGAGCGATGGCGGAGAGCAGCTAAGGTGTTGACCCCTCCATGGGTAGGGGCTGTTGGTCCCGGGGCCCCGGTTGGGGAGTAGGGAGGAGGTATAGGTGCAGGTGCCGATGCGGGGAGGCAGCGTGGGCGCGGGTGCAACGTTGCGGTGCAGCGCGGTGCCGGATGGCTCTGTTGTACTCACTCAGACACAGAAGGACAGAGTCTCTGGTAAACCAAACGGCTGGATGGACGGGGCCCGCAGCCGGCTGCGGTGCTCTCACTCTCCCCGGACGGGTTGATGGTGGCTGTCGTTTCCTGCACCTGTGTGTATGACTCCTATGGCTTCCCACAGGTAGTCCGCTCCCCGGCGTGTACGTGCCGGGAGAGCCCGTTTTGCCCGCAGGCGCTGGCCCTTGAATCTCTGGCCCTTGGCGGTGGCTCTTATCCGGACTTGTTGGGCTGTTGCCTTCTGACGGGACTTGGTTGGGAATGAACCCCTGAGGTCCAGACCTTAATCAGAGAATTTGACCTTTACGGCGGCTCCTAGCCTAGTCTGGGTCTGAGTACCCTGCCTTGGTGCTTGGCTTCAATCTGCTCCCCGGTTCGGTACCGGCGGGCCACCGCCCGACCCCGGTCCTACGGTTCCGCTGACCTCCACCAACTCCTGCAGACGGCCACCACGGTCTGCCGACCTTGCTGATTGTGCCTGGACTCCGACCCAGACACACAGTGTTTTCTCCTCTCACTTCCACCTCTCCACTTCACCTTCAACTTCACTGACTTTTTCCCGCCTCCAGGCCTGTGAACTCCTCGGTGGGCAGGGTCAACCGCCTGGCTCCGCCCCACCTGGTGTGGACATCAAGCCTGGAGGGAGGCAACATGGGTTTTGTTTGACTGATGCACCTAACCAGGGGTGTGTGTGTGTGTGTGTGTGTGTGTGTGTGTGTGATGTTATTCTGTGACCCCTGGGGGTCCAGGGCGTCACAGGTGCATATTGCTAATCCCTGCCTAACCTTCCCAGCCTATAGTAGCATACATAAAAAGATCACTAGAAAAAGTATTTCTAAAGATCCTTTATGATATGCTAATGAGCGCAGTGACTAGTCGCAAGGGCGTTACTTCACCTGACTAGTCCACCCTCTTAGCATGGTAGTATGCCCACAGGGGCGTGCTAACATGCTACTCAATGCAGCATTACCAGTAGGGATGCACGTACCTGTGTCCGCTATTGGGAAATCCCTGACACTTTTGGTCATGCGCAGTATGAAGCCAGGTGTACGCGTCCCAGCTTCAGCGAGGTCTAGTGCGCATGACCGGAAGTGCTGGGGACTTCTCCACAGCGTATCAGCGGACACAGGTACGTATGTCACCGCTGGTGATGCCGCATTGAGTAGCATGTTAGCACGCCCCTGTGGGCGTAGTACCATGATAAGGGGGCGGACAAGTAGGGGGAAGTAACGCCCTTGCAACTAGTGGCTGGCCTTATTAGCATATGATAAAAGATCTTTAGAAATATTTTTTTTGAAAGATCCCT
Source organism: Anomaloglossus baeobatrachus (assembly GCF_048569485.1). Taxonomy (NCBI): domain Eukaryota; kingdom Metazoa; phylum Chordata; class Amphibia; order Anura; family Aromobatidae; genus Anomaloglossus; species Anomaloglossus baeobatrachus. The sequence goes on from NC_134361.1 coordinate 197,512,413, forward strand.
TTATCTATGCTACGGTTAGGGAGGGATTAGCAATATGCACCCAGAACTGCTCATGGTTCTGGGTGCATATTGCACCTGACAGGTTCCCTTTAATGATGCTGGGAAGCGGCTGTTACATTGCAAGACCGCGGACATTCGTAATGTTTTCCTGCACGTTTAAGTGATTGTGCAGGGAAATAATAAAACGATTTGCGAGTAACTGGACTGTTGTGGTTAAAAGCCACAATAATGACCACTTCATGGGCCTGCAAGCTGCTTGTCTCAGTTCTTGGTGTACATAAAAAAAAATCTGCATCTAAGTAGAAAAAATATTATAAACAATTTGCACATATTATAGGAAAGAAACAAAGTATTTCCCAACCATTCGTCCAGTGTAAAGGACATCATTATAATGGATAAATGGGGTAAAGAAGGACATTATTATAGTGGATAAATGGGGTAAAGAAGGACATTATTATAGTGGATAAATGGGGTAAAGAAGGACATTATTATAGTGGATAAATGGGGTAAAGAAGGACATTATTATAGTGGATAAATGGGGTAAAGAAGGACATTATTATAGTGGATAAATGGGGTAAAAAAGGACATTATTATAGTGGATAAATGGGGTAAAAAAGGACATCATTATAGTGGATAAATGGGGTAATGAAGGACATCATTATAGTGGATAAATGGGGTAAAGAAGGACATTATTATAGTGGATAAATGGGGTAAAGAAGGACATTATTATAGTGGATAAATGGGGTAAAGAAGGACATTATTATAGTGGATAAATGGGGTAAAGAAGGACATTATTATAGTGGATAAATGGGTAAAGAAGGACATTATTATAGTGGATAAATGGGGTAAAGAAGGACATCATTATAGTGGATAAATGGGGTAAAGATGGACATCATTATAGTGGATAAATGGGGTAAAGAAGGACATTATTATAGTGGATAAATGGGGTAAAGAAGGACATTATTATAGTGGATAAATGGGGTAAAGAAGGACATCATTATAGTGGATAAATGGGGTAAAAGACATTATTATAGTGGATAAATGGGGTAAAGAAGGACATTATTATAGTGGATAAAAGGGGTAAAGAAGGACATTATTATAGTGGATAAATGGGGTAAAGAAGGACATTATTATAGTGGATAAAAGGGGTAAAGAAGGACATTATTATAGTGGATAAAAGGGGTAAAGAAGGACATTATTATAGTGGATAAAAGGGGTAAAGAAGGACATTATTATAGTGGATAAATGGGGTAAGGAAGGACATTATTATAGTGGATAAATGGGGTAAAGAAGGACATTATTATAGTGGATAAATGGGGTAAAGAAGGACATTATTATAGTGGATAAATGGGGTAAAGAAGGATATTATTATAGTGGATAAAAGGGGTAAAGAAGGACATTATTATAGTGGATAAAAGGGGTAAAGAAGGACATTATTATAGTGGATAAAAGGGGTAAAGAAGGACATTATTATAGTGGATAAATGGGGTAAAGAAGGACATTATTATAGTGGATAAATGGGGTAAAGAAGGACATTATTATAGTGGATAAATGGGGTAAAGAAGGACATTATTATAGTGGATAAATGGGGTAAAGAAGGACATTATTATAGTGGATAAATGGGGTAAAGAAGGACATTATTATAGTGGATAAAAGGGGTAAAGAAGGACATTATTATAGTGGATAAATGGGGTAAAGAAGGACAATATTATAGTGGATAAATGGGGTAAAGAAGAACATTATTATAGTGGATAAATGGGGTAAAGATGGACATCATTATAGTGGATAAATGGGGTAAAGAAGGACATTATTATAGTGGATAAATGGGGTAAAGAAGGACATTATTATAGTGGATAAATGGGGTAAAGAAGGACATCATTATAGTGGATAAATGGGGTAAAAGACATTATTATAGTGGATAAATGGGGTAAAGAAGGACATTATTATAGTGGATAAAAGGGGTAAAGAAGGACATTATTATAGTGGATAAATGGGGTAAAGAAGGACATTATTATAGTGGATAAAAGGGGTAAAGAAGGACATTATTATAGTGGATAAAAGGGGTAAAGAAGGACATTATTATAGTGGATAAAAGGGGTAAAGAAGGACATTATTATAGTGGATAAATGGAGTAAGGAAGGACATTATTATAGTGGATAAATGGGGTAAAGAAGGACATTATTATAGTGGATAAATGGGGTAAAGAAGGACATTATTATAGTGGATAAATGGGGTAAAGAAGGATATTATTATAGTGGATAAAAGGGGTAAAGAAGGACATTATTATAGTGGATAAAAGGGGTAAAGAAGGACATTATTATAGTGGATAAAAGGGGTAAAGAAGGACATTATTATAGTGGATAAATGGGGTAAAGAAGGACATTATTATAGTGGATAAATGGGGTAAAGAAGGACATTATTATAGTGGATAAATGGGGTAAAGAAGGACATTATTATAGTGGATAAATGGGGTAAAGAAGGACATTATTATAGTGGATAAATGGGGTAAAGAAGGACATTATTATAGTGGATAAAAGGGGTAAAGAAGGACATTATTATAGTGGATAAATGGGGTAAAGAAGGACATTATTATAGTGGATAAATGGGGTAAAGAAGAACATTATTATAGTGGATAAATGGGGTAAAGAAGGACATTATTATAGTGGATAAATGGGGTAAAGAAGGACATTATTATAGTGGATAAATGGGGTAAAGAAGGACATTATTATAGTGGATAAATGGGGTAAAGAAGGACATTATTATAGTGGATAAATGGGGTAAAGAAGGACAATATTATAGTGGATAAATGGGGTAAAGAAGGACAATATTATAGTGGATAAATGGGGTAAAGAAGGACATTATTATAGTGGATAAATGGGGTAAAGAAGGACAATATTATAGTGGATAAATGGGGTAAAGAAGGACAATATTATAGTGGATAAATGGGGTAAAGAAGGACATTATTATAGTGGATAAATGGGGTAAAGAAGGACATTATTATAGTGAGTAAAGAAGGACATCAATATAGTGGATAAATGGGGGTCGCCTGCTTCATGTACATTGAAAAGCTCTGATTTTGTATTCAAGTAAGATATTGTCATTGTGTTATCAATCACGATTTTACAGACTTAGGCCTCATTCAGAATTCCAATTTTTTTGTTTATTTTTTGTGTGAGTTCCATCAATGTGCTAGGTCAGATTCTCTTCAGTGTTTGGTCAGGGTTGATTTTTACCTCGAATGTTTCATCATCTTTTCTCGTATGCCCAAAAAAACTGATGGAAGGTTCTCCTATCAAACAGTGAAACAGCACTATGATCACTTCTGACTGCTGTGCCAGTTTTTCAGACTCCTAGACATATATGAGAAAGACTTGAATAAAAAAATTTTTTAGTTGGTTTTTTTTTTTATTTCCTTGGGAGATTGTTCACAAGACCACACGAACGTGAACACCCCCAATGTTATCTAGCGCCTTTCATGCTAGCTCAGAGTCGCTACTGACGCGGTGTCCACCGGTTATTGTTCATGTGTCCTATTCTTTTTAGTAGGCCTGATGCCGAATCTGCCAAACGTCCTCCACTTCAGTTGTGTCCTCCTCCAGATATGGAAATGAAAGATACTAAGAACAGAGAAACTTACATCAGTTTTTTCTGGCATACAAAAAAAGATGAAATATTGAATGTAAAAACGGACCCCAACTAAACACTGACAAAAGTTCAGGAAGAACATTTTTTTATATATAAAGCGAACTATGTAAATAAAGAAATGTAATATTTACCTGTAGACATGATTTACGCTTAATTCACCCGTTGATGTTTGGAACATAGATACCTATATATTTTTTTCTTGTAACTGAAATTTGTAGGAAATGTTCCAAACTGTGAAATTGCATTGTGGTAGCACACATAACCGTTCAATGGGAAGACTTTATTTTCTCACTGATATCCAACTGTTAATGGCTACGGTTGTTTCTGGTGTAACGTCATATAGCGCCGTTCGACTGTAACAGTTGTTGAGTGGCCATTAAGGAGTTCATCTTGACATTTACGCTCGGCTGATCGTCAAGATCCTACTGCATCAAACATTGATAGGTGTCAAACACTTAGATCTGATGGAGTGTTGTGAAAAGGTGAATGAAAGCATGAGGTGAACGCAATAGATCCAGATGAATTGTGCTCTCTGGTTCTAAAAAATATAGATTCTCTTCATTTTAGTGCAGCCAATATGTAGCCATTCACTTTTTTATTTGTGAATATGGGGTTACCAGACAGAGCAGTCCTAGTGCTTAAAGAAGTTGTCCAGTTACCAAAACTGATTTTTTTTTTTTTCTGATAAATCTTGCTATTATGTGCCTCTCCACACATCTATCACGTTATTTTACCAGTATTACCTTTTATCATGCTCTAGCATAACATCTTCATTTCTGGCTCCAGCTCTGATGTAGTTAATCGCTCTCTTGACTTCCTAGGTTCAGTTACTACAACTTCCATAATCCTTTGCAGTAACTAGCAATCTATCTCACACCCACTCTGAGCTCCACCCAAACTGTTCCCTCCCCTCAGATCTCCACCACAACAGTTCCCTCCCCTCCTTCCTGTGTGCACTGCCTAATCATGGTATATACAGTTGGTACTATGCAGCAGAAGTCACAGAGTGGAGCAAGTTAGTGACATGTATCATCCGGTCACCTGCACAACAAGTCCCAGAGTGGAGACAGATAGTGACATATAGCACACTATGTGTCAGAGCAGAGCATGTCACTGTCTCCACTCTGGGACTTGTTGTGCAGGTGACCGGATGCTGCATGTCACTAACTGTCTCCACTCTGGGACTTGTTGTGCAGGTGACCGGATGCTACATGTCACTGTCTCCACTCTGGGACTTGTTGTGCAGGTGACAGAGTGGAGCAGATTGGTCCCATGCAGCGTCCGGTCACCTGTGCTGCTGGTAGGATTATATGATCACACTGCCGACACCGGCCGCTCTCCTCATAGCTGAGCACAGCGGGCGGGTGGACAGTGTGATCATATACTTGCGTGACAGGGGGGATTTCAGCGAAGGAAACCCCCCTGTACTCCACACTGGAGCCCGTACCTCCCAAAGCTGACCGATGGTAAGCGGCGCGCTCTGCCTTCACCGCTCCACACTGGCGTCCTCCCCTCTATGCTGGGCTTTGACGTGCGGTAGTCACCGCCCACAGCCCAGTCAATCAGTGTGAGTGGTGCCAGCCTCCTCTGACGTAAGCGTCAAGTTTCAGAGCCCGGAAATGCCTGGACGTCAGAGGATACTGGCGGCCACAGCTCCAGGGGGTCATGTGACAGGCACTGAGCGTGCAGGATAGCGCCGCTCAGTGTCAGAACTGGAAATACAAGCCAATGGAGAAGATGCATATAATGGTAAGTGACACTCATTGGGAAAATAAAAAAATGGGTGAACCACCCCTTTAAAGGGAACCAATCACCAGGATTTTCGTATATAACCTAAAGCCAGTGCTATACTGGCACTATCAGGCTGATTCTCTACATACCTGTAGTGGTCAGCTCGTACGTTTAGGTTTTGAAATCCAAAAAAGTAACGTTTATAAAATCAGCTGCTTGTTGAGTGACAGCAGCAAAGGAGCAGATTATATCTGGGGGGGTATTCATAGTTATCCCCTCCCCCTGTTAGAATTAGCATAAGTATTATACAAGCAATTCACTTTGTCTCTTGCAGGACCTGTGTGAGGTCATACCCTTGTGACCTAGTATCCAGCTTTGTTGGCTGAGGCCCCGCCCTTTCTGGTCACACGGTTGTGTCCTCACCACAGGTCCTGCAAGAGACAAAGTGAATTTTTGTATAATACTTATGCTAATTCTAACAGGGGGAGGGGATAACTCTGAATATATTATCTGCTCCTTTGCTGCTGTCACTCAACAAGCAGCCAATTTTATACACTTTACTTTTTGGATTTCAAAACCTAAACATCCAAGCTGACCACTACAGGTATGCTAGCACAAAACGGCTTTAGGTTATATACGAAAATCCTGGTGATGGGTCCCTTTTAAATGTGGTTGTGAAAAATTTGGACCCCATTAGCTGATTTTGGGGGGGGGGACAAACTGAGGAAGAGACATGTTTACTAGCTGTAAGGCTGGACTAGGTTACATAGTGAAAAAGTTTGGGCACCCCTATTAATGTTAACATTTTTTCTTTATAACAATTTGGGTTTTTGCAACAGCTATTTCAGTTTCATATATCTAATAAATTATGGATAATAATATTTCTGAATTGAAATGAGGTTTAATGTACTAACAGAAAATGTGCACTCTGCATTTAAACTAAGGGGTACTTTTCACGCTGCGACATCGCTAGCGATGCCGAGCGCTATAGTACCCGCCCCCATCGCACATGCGATATCTTGTGATAGTTGCCGTAGCGAACATTATCGCTACGGCAGCTTCACACGCACTTACCTGCCCTGCGACGTCGCTCTGTCCGGCGACCCGCCTCCTTCCTAAGGGGGCGTGTCGTGCGGCGTCACAGCGACGTAAAACGGCAGGCGGCCAATAGAAGCGGAGGGGCGGAGATGAGCGGGACGTAAACATCCCGCCCACCTGCTTCCTTCCGCATTGCCGTCGGGACGCAGGTAAGGAGATGTTCCTCGCTCCTGCGGCTTCACACACAGCGATGTCTGTTGCCTCAGGAACGAGGAACAACATCGTACCTGCGGACACACCGACATTATGAAAATGAACAACGTGACACAGATCACCGATTTTTGACTGTTTCACGCTCGTTCATCTTCTCTCCTAGGCTTTACACGTTGCGACATCGTTACCGGCGCCGGATGTGCGTCACTTTCGATTTGACCCCAACGATATCGCAGGTGCGATGTCACAACGTGCAAAGTACCCTTAATTTGACAGGTGCATAAGTATGGGCACCTCAACATAAAAGTGACCTTAATATTTTGTAGATCCTCCTTTTGCAAAAATAACTGCCTCTAGTCGCTTCCGGTAGCTTTTAATGAGTTCCTGGATCCTGGATGAAGGTATATTTGACCATTCCTGTTTACAAAACAATTCCAGTTAAGTTTGATGGTCGCCGAGCATGTACAGCACGCTTCAAATCATCCCACAGATTTTCAATGGTATTCAGGTCTGGGGACTGGGAAATTCCATAACATTGTAATTGTTCCTCTGCATGAATGCCTGAGTAGATTTGGAGCCGTGTTTTGGATCATTGTCTTGCTGAAATATCCATCCCCTGCGTAACTTCAACTTCGTCACTGATTCTTGCACATTATTGTCAAGAATCTGCTGATACTGAGTTGAATCCATGCGACCCTCAACTTTAACAAGATTCCCCGTGCCGGCATTGGCCACATAGCCCCAAAGCATGATGGGACCTCCACCAAATTTTACTGTGAGTAGCAAGTGCTTTTCTTGGAATGCCGTGTTTTTTTGCCTCCATACATAACGCCTTTTTGTATGACCAAACAACTCAATCTTTGTTTCATCAGTCCACAGGACCTTCGTCCAAAATGTAACTGGCTTGTCCAAATGTGCTTTTGCATATCTCAGGCGACTCTGTTTGTGGCGTGTTTGCAGAAACGGCTTCTTTCGCATCACTCTCTCATACAGCTTCTCCTTGTGCAAAGTGCGCTGTATTGTTGACCGATGCACAGTGACACCATCTGCAGCAAGATGATGCTGCAGGTCTTTGGAGGTGGTCTGTGGATTGTCCTTGACTGTTCTCACCATTCTTCTTCTCTGCCTTTCTGATATTTTTCTTGGCCTGCCACTTTTGGGCTTAACAAGAACTGTACCTGTGTTCTTTCATTTCCTTACTATGTTCCTCACAGTGGAAACTGACAGTTTAAATCTCTGAGACAACTTTTTGTACCTTCCCCTGAACAACTATGCTGAATAATCTTTGTTTTCAGATCATTGGAGAGTTGTTTTGAGGAGCCCATGATGCCACTCTTCATAGGAGATTCAAATAGGAGAACAACTTGCAAGTGGCCACCTTAAATACCTTTTCTCATGATTGGATACACCTGCCTATGAAGTTCAAAGCTCAATGAGGTTACAAAACCAATTTAGTGCTTCAGTAAGTCAGTAAAAAGTAGTTAGGAGCGTTCAAATCAAGAAATTGATAAGGGTGCCCATACTTATGCACCGGCCAAATTTAGTTTAAATGCGGATTGCACATTTTCTGTTAGTACAATAAACCTCATTTCAATCCAGAAATATTACTCAGTCCATCAGTTATTAGATATATGAAACTGAAATAGCAAAAACCCAAATTGTTATAAAGAAAAAAGGTTAACATTAATAGGGGTGCCCAAACTTTTTCATATGACTGTAAATAGTATCAACCCTACAAATCACAAAATACTGAAATATGCCAAAAATGAAACAAAAGAGGAGCAGGGCCCTGTGTGGTTGAGGAAGAAAAGCAGAAAGGAAAAATAAGAAACTATTATTTAATTGTAAATTTACTATGACTATATTTTCTTTGCACATGACGGCTGGAATAGACGCAGCCATCAAAAAAAGCATTCAGCTTCCACTTAGCCGCCGACCCTCAGATCAGCTTTCAGGAACACATGTTCCACCGCATTTACATTGCAACGTTTGATCTCTATGCGTGCTTCTGTTATTAACCCCTGATTCCCTATAAGTATTCAGAGGTTAAAGAGGCAGGATTGAGAGGATATTCTCGATGATTCGTTTACTGTATATATTCAATCATAAGAAATAATTTACTCAACTGCGGCACCAGATACCGTCTAAAGCTGGTTCCACGCACACAGCATTTATTGCCTTATTTTCTGGACTGTTTAGCAACTTTGTACGCAGAAAAAAAATAAGGTCAGATGCAGTCTGTGTGAGTAAATATGAAATGCACTCCAAAAATTGCTTTTCTGTATTTTTTTTTTCTTCACGTTTTTAGGCCTCATTCAAACTCTTGTGATTTTTTTTTTTAACCCCTTCAGCCCCCGGGCACTTTCCGTTTTTGCGTTTTTGTTCTTTGCTCCCCTTCTTCTGAGAGGCGTAACATTTTTATTTTTCCATCAATCTTGCCATATGAGGGCTTGTTTTTTGCGGGACGAGTTGTACTTTTAAATGAAACCATAAGTTTTACCATATAGTGTACTGGAAAACGGCAAAAAAATTCCAAGTGCGGAAAAATTGCAAAAAAAGTGTGATCGTACAATAGTTTTTGGGATATTTTATTCACTGTGTTCACTATATGGTAAAACTGAGGTATCTATGTGATGCCTCAGGTCGGTGCGAGTTTGTAGACACCAAACATGTATAGGTTTACTTGTATCTAAGGGGTTAAAAAAAATTCACAAATTTGTCCAATAAAAGTGGCGCACGTTTTGCGCCATTTTCCGAAACATGTAGCGTTCTTATTTTTAAGGATCTATGGCTCAGTGATAGCTTATTTTTTGCGTCTCGAGCTGACGTTTATAATGGTACAATTTTTGCGCAGATGCTACGTTTTGATCGCCTGTTATTGCATTTTGCGTAAAACTTGCGGCGACCAAAAAACGTAATTTTGGCGTTTGGAATTTTTTTGCGACTACGCCGTTTACCAATCAGATTAATTGATTTTATATTTTGATAGATCGGGCATTTCTGAACGCGGCGATACCAAATATGTGTATATTTATTTATTTTTTAACCCTTTAATTTTCAATGGGGGGAAAGGGGGGTGATTTGAACTTTTAGGTTTTTTGTTTTTTTTTTTATTTTTTAAAACTTTTTTTTTTACTTTTTTTTTTTTATTTTACTAGTCCCCCTAGGGGGCTATAGCGATCAGCAATCCGATTGCTGATCGCTATCTGCTGATCACAGCTATACCGCTGTAATCAGCAGATTCAGTCACTTTGGTTTTCCCTCTGCTCTCGGCCGAGGGAAAATGAAAGTGAAACATCGTAGCAGCAGGCGTCATCACATGACCCTGTGCTACGATGGCAACCACCGATAGTCACGTGATAACACACGTGACTTCCGGTGGGGGCGGCGGTGAGTAACAAACATGGCCGCGCGCATTTAAATCTTGCTGCCAGACTTTGGCAGCAAGATTTAAGGGGTTAATGGCCGCGGGTGGAAGCGATTCCACCCGCGGCTAGTAGGCACACATGTCAGCTGTTGAAAACAGCTGATATGTGTGCCTATCCACGCCGCCTGCCCGCGGCAGGGGGCGGGGCTTAACGGGACACGATCCTGGACGGATAGATCCGTCCAAGGTCGTGAAGGGGTTAATATACGTAACAACACTAACTGTTATTTATCAGAGTGTTAGATATGATTCCCATCAGTGTTTGGTCATTGTGGCAGTTTTTACTATCAATGTTTCATTAGTGATTTTTACTGATGAAAACCTAGTTTGCAAGCTTCTCCTATACAGTGTGTCCACCCATATCCTGTCCACCGCCATTAACTTGAGAACGGCAGGAGCTATAGGCATGGAAGTGGTGTCTAGGTATAGTAAAGTAGCCATGCGCTACGCAATGAAACCACCTATAGCGCCACCTGGTGGAAAACAACAGAGTTAGCATTTTATCTCGAAAACAGAACGAGATAGAGAAAAAAAGTGAATTAAAAAATTGTAGGGCTTCATCAATTCAATACGAATCGACACCTTGCATACAGGAATGCTATGATATGAAACCCATGACCCCCCAAAACATTGAATGCTGGTCACGCATATGGCGCTCATTTAACTTTGATGCTCAAAGTGGCCCCCATCAGCTAATGCACATCTGGACTCTGCACAGCATACTGTATCTTGCTGCACGTTGTGCAATATGGTGGGTGATACGTTTGCACAAGCATCTGTGATACGTCGTCGCAGGTCCTGCAATGTTGGTGGAGGGGTCGCATACACCTGCTGTTTGATGTGACCTCACAGAAAAAAGTCCAATGGGGTCAGGTCAGATGAGCGTGGAGGCCACTCCACACAGCCATCATACCCAATGACTTGTAGGAAGGCCTCCATGAGGTATCGCTTCACGTCCGCAGCCTTGTGAGTTTTACACGTTCTTATAGCATTTCTGTATGCAAGGTGTCGATTCGGATTGAAGTGATGATGGCCTACAACTTTGTAATTCATTTTTTTTCTCTATCTCGTTCCGTTTTCGAGATAAAAATGCTATTCTGTTTTCCACCAGGTGGCGCTATAGGTGGTTTCATTGCGTAGCGCATGGCTACTTTACTATACCTAGACACCACTTCTATGCCTATAGCTGCTTCCATTGTCAAGTTAATGGCGGTGGACTGGATATGGGTGGACACACTGTATATTGCAATGTTCATCATGGGCAACACGTGGCTGCCATTACTTGCTTGGGTAATTTTTAACAGCTCCATAGATTATTATGGGTATATGCTGTGTCCATGAAAAACACGGGTAGGTTACGTATGTGAGTAACGGATGCCTGAATGATTTTTTTTGGGTCTGGTGTACAGTATTTTTCACACACACACTATGCTACAGATGTAGTGTTAACTCATTTGTGCTTATTTTAAAGGGAGTCTGCCACCTCCCCCTCCTCCAATACACTAATGAAACCACCTACCGTGTTTTTCCAAAAATAAGACCGGGTCTTGTATTATTTTCATTTCCAAAAAAAGGGCTAGGGCTATTTTTTGGGGGAGAGCTTATTTTTTCCATTAACAGCAATCACACATTTATGCTTCAATTTACCTTGAAGGTGTAAGGCCAGCTTTAGGCTATGTGCCCACGCTGCGGAAAACTTGCGTTTCTTTCTGCGGAAATTCCGGGAATTTTTCAAAAATCCACAGTACAGCGAGTCCCCATCCATTTCTGTGGCATTTGGGGAGTGCTGTACCCATGCTGCGTTTTTTTCCGCAGCGGAAAAAATGCGGATTTCCCTGCGTAAAAATCTGCAGCGTGTGAATTATTTCTGCGGATTTTTCCGCATGATCCCATACTTACCTGCCTTGATAGCAGACACCGGAGTCACTTCCTCCAGTGCAGAGGAGCACGGTGGAGCCAGGAGCAGGAAGGAGGAGGTGGTGGGCGGGGCCTGCATGAGCTCCGGTCATGTGACAGCCAGAGCTAGTTCAGGCCCGCCCACCTTCTCCGGCAATGTGCAGACAGACACGGCTGGAGAGTGAAGTGCTGCGTGATGGAGATAAGTATGAACTCCCTGATCACTCAGCACTTGTTCTGCATTGAGGATGCAGTGCCGAAGCCATGGTACTGTATCCTCAATGCAGAATGACTGCAGCATATCCGCAGGACATTCCGCAATAAAACCGCAGCATGTAAACAGACAAAGTTATGCTGCGGTTTTCTGGGAGCTCCTGCTGATATAGCCTCAGGACACTTTCCCCGTGGGCACATAGCCTTAGGGTTAGTAACTTTAACCCTAATTGCTGGTGCAGTGTCAGTGTCTCCATATGATAAAACTTACCGGCACTCTCAAAACACTTTGTGTGGCAATGGCACTCTTCTTCTCTATGCGGCCGGGAGGGGGCAAAAGGCAGGAGTCTGGAGCAGGAATGGTGGTTTTAACGTCACATGTGGCTGCTTCTGCCGGAACGAGCAGGGCCCGGCGGGGAGGCTGGATCCAAGAGGCGGCACTCGGGAAGCAGGAGGTGGTACCCTGGAGTGACAGCCAAGCCCACACCATAGTTGCAGCAAACTGCAAGTGGCAGCAAATACCAGACAGCACGTACCCATACAAGTCTATGAGTGCGTGGAAATCATCGGACTGCACTCAGATGACATCCAAGTGCAGTCTGTTTTCTACAGAATAGAGAAATTGCGTTCTCCATCTTGTTTTCACCTGTGCTCTGACTCTCTCATCTGAAAGAATTGATTTACATTAAGGCTAAGTTCACATTTCCGCTAAAATGTCACAATCCGCCGCTCTGGTAAACAACGCTATCCGTTTAGCGGATTCCGTTGTGTCCCATAGACTTGCATTAGTGGCGGATTGCGACTGATGACCCTGCGTTGTGTCTGCTGCGTCGCGGTCCGTCGTTTTTTGACTGACTGCTGGGTGGGGAGCAATGCAGAATGTAAAGTTTTTCTGGCCGTCAAAATTGACGCACCGCGCAGGAATCCACCGCAGTCCGTCACACTTGTAATGTTTGTCTATGTGCTGGATTCCGTCATAATCCGTCTTATGACGGAATCCTGCTCTGGATTCCGTCATGCTCTACCGAGCATGCCCAGCATGTTTGGCACGCCCACTGGGCTGTCCCAAACACAAACGGATCATGACTGATCCGTCAAAAAACGGACGCACAGCGGATGCAACGGATCAGTTTTTCACAGGATTCCTGTGAAAGGAATCCTGTGAAAAACACATCCGTTGCATCAGTTGACAACTTAAAAACGACTGATCCGTTGCTGATGGACCTGACAGATTTAAAATAACGGAAATGTGAACCTAGCCTAAGCGGACACCTCAAACTGGGATCAGAGTTTGATTGGAGTGTCACTAACTAATCGATCAGCATATATTCGTTCAGCGAGAGAATCCGGTGCGGCCTTGGCCTTAAAGGGAATCTGTCACCATGTTTTTGCTACCCCATCTGTAATGTAGAGCCAGAGACCTTGATTCGAGCGATGTGTCACTTACTGAATTGTTTTCTGTCATTTTGATAAAATCAATGTTTTCTCTGCTGCAGATCTAGCTGATACAGAGCTGATGAATATGCTGGACTACCTGGCAGCAGGCTAATTAGTCCTCTAATGATAATCTCCTGCTGATTAAACAGTAATTTTAGCAAAGCTACACTAAGCAGCCCAGTAAGTGACACACTGCTGAAATCAGGATCTCTGCCCCTACATTATGCTACTCTCAGATTAGGTGGCAAAAACCTGTCCTGGTGATAGATCACCTTTAATATGATCTGTGAGCAACCAGAGTATCTTGAGTGTTAAGCCCGCTTTACACGCTGCAATGTATCTTACAATGTGTCGGCGGGGTATCGTCGTAAGTGACGCACATCCGGCATCGTAAGGTACATTGCAGTGTGTGACAGGTACGTGCGATTGAACGGTAAAACGGTCATCGCGTACACATGGTACCTGTCTCTAGAATTGCACGTCAGATTGTTCATCGTACCCGGGTTAGCACACATCGCAGTGTGTGACACCCCGGGAACGATGAACAGATCTTACCTGCGTCCTGCGGCTCCCGGCCCACAATGTGGAAGGAGGAGGTGGGCGGGATGTTTACGTCCCGCTTAGCTCCGCCCCTCCGCTTCTATTGGCCGGCTGCCGCGTGACGACTGTGTACGTCCCTCCCACTCCAGGAAGTGGACGTTCGCCGCCCACAGCGAGGTCGTATGGACGGGTAAGTACGTGTGACGGGGGTTACTCGTATGTGCGGCACGTTCAACAAATTGAACGTGCCACACATACGATGGGGGCGTTGCAAATCACATACGAAATCGTATGCTAAATTGCAACGTGTAAAGCAGGCTTTAGGCTGTGTTCAGACAAGTTGTGACTTTCTTTTTTTTTTTTGTTGCCATTTTTGCACTAAAAAAAAAGTAATGATAATTAAAAATTATTTTAATTATATATTATATATAAGTTATATATAAGAATAAGGCTGCACATCAAACTTAGATAATGGTATAATGCCTCAAGCATATGGGAAAATATTGGAATATACAATGAAAAATGCTACTTGCTAATTTGAACATGTGAATAATGAATTGCATACCTGCTATGAATATTAGGAAAAAGGAGATATTTAGCAATCGCATTGATCAATGTAACTGAGCCCCAAAGCCTCGTCAAGGCATATCTCTATATTGGGGTCCCTAGCTCTGTGACCCTAACTGTGTGTCATCTCATTGCAATTAAAAACTGCTATGGGTGGAGAGGGGTAACTAAGGACTTTCTTATATAGGAGATGGAAAAAACATGGCCGAAAGGGGCGGAGCTGTGTTCACATTCAGAACAGTACAGTTCTGTATTACTTGTACTAAGTAATAAAAGTACACAAAGCAAATGGGAGACTTTTATGAGCATCCTGAATAGGGCTTGTGCAGAAAATATACCCTATGGGAACAAACATGCTAGAAATAGGAGGAAACCCCTATGGCTAAATAGAGCTGTAAGGGAAGCAATAAAAGAAAAACAGAAAGCCTTAAAAGAATTAAAGAGGGTAGGTAGTGATGAGGCATTATATAATTATAGAAAATTAAATAAAATATGTAAAAAGCAAATTAAGTTAGCTAAGTTTGAGACAGAGAGACTCATTGCGAGAGAAAGTAAAAATAATCCTAAAATATTCTTTAACTACATAAACAGTAAAAAACTGAAAAGCGATAGTGTTGGCCCCCTTAAAAATAGTCTTGGTGGAAGGGGATGAGGGTAAAGCCAACCTGCTGAATGACTTTTTTTCTACGGTTTTTATACAAGAAAATGCCATGGCAGATGACATGACCAGTGATACCATAAATTCACACTTGAATATTACCTGCTTAACCCAGCAGGAAGTACGCCGCCGCCTCGAAATCACTAAGGTTGACAAATCTCCGGGCCCGGATGGCATACACCCCAGAGTACTACAGGAATTGAGTTCTGTGATAGATAGACCATTATTTTTAATCTTCTCAGATTCCTTAATAACAGGGTCGGTACCGCAGGACTGGCGCATAGCAAATGTGGTGCCAATATTCAAAAAGGGGACAAAAACTGAGCCGGGAAATTATAGGCCGGTAAGTTTAACCTCTACGGTTGGTAAAATCCTTGAGGGTTTCTTGAGAGATGCTATATTGGAGTATCTCAAGAAAAATAACCTTATGACAGAGTATCAACATGGGTTTATGAGGGATCGATCCTGTCAAACTAATTTGATCAGCTTCTATGAAGAGGTAAGTTCAAGTCTGGACCAGGGAAATGCAGTGGATGTTGTGTATATGGACTTTTCAAAAGCTTTTGATACGGTGCCACACAAAAGGTTGGTACATAAAATGAGAATAATGGGGATAGGGGAAAATATGTGTAACTGGGTTAAAAACTGGCTAAGTGATAGGAAACAAAGGGTGGTTATTAATGGTACGTACTCGGACTGGGTCTCAGTTCATAGTGGGGTACCACAGGGGTCAGTATTGGGCCCACTTCTTTTCAACATATTTATAAATGACCTTGTTGGGGGCATGCGGAGTAGAATTTCAATATTTGCAGATGATACTAAACTCTGCAGGGTAATCAATACAGAGGAGGATAATTTTATATTACAGGGAGATTTATGTAAATTGGAGGATTGGGCTGAGAAGTGGCAATTGAAGTTTAATGTAGATAAATGTAAGGTCATGCACTTGGGTAGAGGAAATAACATTTATGATTATGTACTTAATCGTAGAACACTGGGTAAAACAGACACAGAAAAAGACTTGGGTGTATTGGTGGATGGTAAACTTCACTTTAGTGGACAGTGTCAGGCAGCTGCTGCCAGGGCTAATAAAATAATGGGATGTATTAAAAGAGGTATAAGTGTTCATGAAAAAAATATAGTTCTACCTCTGTACAAGTCACTAGTGCGACCACACTTAGAATACTGTGTACAATTCTGGTCACCGATATATAAGAAGGACATAGCTGAACTAGAGAGGGTGCAGAGAAGAGCCACCAAGATTATTAGAGGAATGGGTGGGCTGCAATACCAAGACAGGTTATTAAACTTGGGGATATTTAGTTTGGAAAAACGAAGGCTTAGGGGGGATCTAATCACAATGTATAAATATATGAGGGGACAGTACAGAGACCTTTCCAAAGATCTTTTTACACCAAGGCCTGCGACTGGAACACGGGGGCATCCGCTATGTCTTGAGGAAAGAAGGTTTAATCATAATCACAGACGAGGATTCTTTACTGTACGAGCAGTGAGACTATGGAACTCTCTGCCACATGATGTTGTAATGAGTGATTCACTACTAACATTTAAGCAGAGCCTGGACGCCTTTCTTGAAAAATGTAATATTACCAGTTATGTATATTAGATTTTATGACAGGGTATTGATCCAGGGAACTAGTCTGATTGCCGGATGTGGAGTCAGGAAGGAAATTTTTTCCCCATTGGAACTTGTTTGCCACATTGGGGTTTTTTTGCCTTCCTCTGGATCAACATGTTAGGCTACAGGTTGAACTAGATGGACTTAGAGTCTCCCTTCAACCTTAAAAACTATGATACTATGATACTATGAAAAAAAAGGCCTAATTTATTTTCCTATGTAATCTGCCAATAGTTCTATTAAAAACAAGATACCATACATAGTGTCAGTATGTCACCCATTAAACTCTTGTGGGTGAGTAATGCACACTGTGCTTTTTTTTTTTTTTTTTCCTTCGCACAGACATTTGTCTGGGTAGAAAAACTTGTTGCATCCCATAACGTGTGCTTCCATTTTCACGTTTACAGCACACAGATCGAAAAAAATGGACATCTGAATGAGGCCTTATTATTTCCATTGGATTTCTGCATTTAAAGGGATTTTCCCATGAAAAAAGCTAATTTTAAAGTTCATTTTAATCAAAAAGTCTTGGAATAATAATAATAATTTCCACACTCGGATTTGTTTGAAAAGAAAATGTTTTTGTGCTGAGATAATGTTATATATGTGTCCCTGCTCTGTACTGTGTAATGGCCGTGTCTGATTGTATAGGGACAATGTCTGATCATACCACATCTCCTGGACAGGGGGGGGCACAGAAGAGTATACAGACATTCCAGCACAGGATTGCAGCTGATTCTTTCTATGAGGTAAAACATTTTCCTGCCTGTTTTTGAAAATGTTTTATGTACAGTCAGACATGGTCGTTTCATAGTACATAGTAGGCACATATATAAGATTATCTCAGGACAGGAACATTTTTTTTCAAACACATCTAATTGTGGAACTTATTATTATTCCAAGATGTATTGATTAAAATGAACTTTGTGGGAAAACGACTGTAATTAATGTTCTGAGGAGCTTTGCTTCTTAAGAAGATATAACCCCCATGTGCCATGGAACCACTAATGAATAAAACATGGCAGTGTGGGCAGGTTTTAATTTATATTTTGGACAAGACTAGAAGTGATTGCTAAAGCTAAGTTCACACTGTGCATATTTTTTAGGAAAGTGAATGCAGTGTTAGTGATTAAATATGTGCTGAGTGCAGGCAGTGCTGTGGACTTCCACCCTAAACAGTGCAGATTTAGGACCATGGTCAGTGTTTTATGACACACTTCCGTCATTCCTTGTTTTGGCAAAATAGATTGCACCACATGAATCCTAGTGAGCGAGCATGCATGCAGAGATTACAGTGCCTTGCGAGAGTATTCGGCCCCCTTGAATTTTTCAACCTTTTCCCACATTTCAGGCTTCAAACATAAAGATAAAAATGTTAATATTTTGGTGAAGAATCAACAACAAGTGGGACACAATTGTAAAGGTGAACAATATTTATTGCTTATTTTAAACTTTTGCAAAAAGAATAAACTGAAAATTGGAGCGTGCAATATTATTCATCCCCTTTACTTTCAGTGCAGCAATCTCACTCCGGAAGTTCATTGAGGATCTCTGAATGATCCAATGTTGTCCTAAATGACTCATGATGATAAATATAAGCCACGTGTGTGTAATCAAGTCTCCGTATAAATGCCCCTGCTCTGTGATAGTCTCAGTGTTCTGTATAAAGTGCAGAGAGCATCATGAAGACCAAGGAACACAACAGGCAGGTCCATGATACTGTTGTGGAGACGTTTAAAGCTGGATTTGGTTACAAAAAGATATCCACAACTTTAAACATCCCAAGGAGCACTGTGCAAGCGATCATACTGAAATGGAAGGCGTATCATACCACTGATAATCTATCAAGACCTGACCGTCCCTCAAAAATTTAATCTCAAACATGGAGAAGACTGATCAGAGATGCAGCCAAGAGGCCCATGATCACTCTGGATGAACTGCAGAGATCTACAGCTGAGGTGGGAGAGTCTGTCCACAGAACAACAATCAGTCGTACACTGCACAAATCTGACCTGGAAGAGTGGCAAGGAGAAAGCCATTTCTCAAAGATATCCATAAAAAGTGTTGTTTAAAGTTTTTCACATGCAACCTTAGAGACACACCAAACATGTAGAAGAAGGTGCTCTGGTCAGATGAAACCAAAATCAAACTTTTTGGGAGCAATGCCAAACGATATGTTTGGCGTAAAAGGAACACAACTGATCACCCTGAACACACCATCCCCACTGTCAAACATGGTGGTGGCAGCATCATGGTTTGGGCCTGCTTTTCTTCAGCAGGAACAGGGAAGATGGTTAAAATTGATGGGAAGATGGATGGAGCCAAATACAGGACCATTCTTGAAGAAAACCTGTTGGAGTTTGCAAAAGACCTAAGACTGGGACGGAGATTTGTCTTCCAACGAGACAATGATCCAAAACATAAAGCAAAATCTACAATGGAATGGTTCACAAATAAACGTATCCAGGTGTTAGAATGGCCAAGTCACAGTCCAGACCTGAACCCAATCGAGAATCTGTGGAAAGAGCTGAAAACTGCTGTTCACAAACGCCTCCATCCAACCTCACTCAGCTCCAGCTGTTTACAAAGGAAGAATGGGCGAGAATTTCAGTCTCTCGATGTGCAAAACTGGTAGACACATACCCCAAGAGACTGCAGCTGTAATCGCAGCAAAAGGGGGCGCTACAAAGTATTAACTTACAGGGGATGAATAATATTGCACGCCCCAATTTTCAGTTATTTATTTTTTATAAAAGTTTAAAATAAGCAATAAATTTCGTTCAACTTCACAATTGTGTCCACTTGTTGTTGATTCTTCACCAGAACATTATCATTTTTGTCTTTATATTTGAAGCCTGAAATGTGGGAAAAGGTTGAAAAATTCAAGGGGGACGAATACTTTCACAAGGCACTGTAATTCGCATCCAAACATGTTTTGACAATGAAGCAATGCGTTAAGCTGTGTTTACGTCTGTCTAGGATCTACATGTTCATTTGTTTCTTGAGAAATAAAGGGATGGATCATGTCAAAACGCAAAAGACATGATTTTCCGTCACTGAGGTGTATTGATCACTGGTGATGCTCATCATGCATTGGTCCCAGAAGAATGTTGTGGCTTTTATTATGTGAGATCACAAGTGTCAGGATTAAAGTGAGTGTATGGAATATTACAGCTGACTACAGCATTGTGTACAGAGACATCCAGTAAAAAAAAAAAAGCCCAACACATTCGCACTGAGTTTTATGATTGGTAGCTACCACTGTGCGACATATTTTTAATTCTTTAGTTAGACCTACAGTACAGACCAAAGGTTTGGACACACCTTCTCATTCAAAGAGTTTTCTTTATTTACAGGACTCTGAAAATTGTAGATTCACATTGAAGGCATCAAAACTATGAATTAAAACATGTGGAATGAAATACTTAAAAATGTGTGAAACAACAACTGAAAATTTGTCTTATATTCTAGGTTCTTCAGTAGCCACCTTTTGCTTTCATTACTGCTTTGCACACTCTTGGCATTCTCTTGATGAGCTTCAAGAGGTAGTCACCGGAAATGGTTTTCCAACAGTCTTGAAGATGTTCCCAGAGATGCTTAGTACTTGTTGGCCCTTTTGCCTTCACTCTGCGGTCCAGCTCACCCCAAACCATCTCGATTGGGTTCAGGTCTGGTGACTGGAGGCCAGGTCATCTGGCGTAGCACAGCATCACTCTCCTTCTTAGTCAAATAGCCCTTACACAGCCTGGAGGTGTGTTTGGGGTCATTGTCCTGTTGAAAAATAAATGATGGTCCAACTAAACGCAAACTGGATGGAATAGCACACCGCTGCAAGATGCTGTGGTAGTCATGCTGGTTCTGTATGCCTTCAATTTTGAATAAATCCCCAACAGTGTCACCAGCAAAGCCCCCCCCCCCACACCATCACACCTCCTCCTCCATGCTTCACGGTGGGAACCAGCCATGTACAGTCCATCCGTTCACCTTTTCTACAAAGACACGGTGGTTGGATCCAAAGATCTCAAATTTGGACTCATCAGAGCAAAGCACAGATTTCCACTGGTCTAATGTCCATTCCTTGTGTTCTTTAGCCCAAACAAGTCTCTTCTGCTTGTTGCCTGTCCTTAGCAGTGGTTTCCTAGCAGCTATTTTACCATGAAGGCTGCTGCACAAAGTCTCCTCTTAACAGTTGTTCTAGAGATGAGAAGGTGTGTCCAAACTTTTGGTCTGTACTGTATATGCCAGGAGCATTCTCAGTGAATGTATTTAAGGAATGGGATGGGGAAAAACCCAGTCTGAGTAGAGCCAAAGTGGCAGCTTATACTCTGAGAAAGCAAAGCAAATACCAAGAATAGAAAGCCATCTGGAGCAAATATTTTTACAGATCATGGCAAACAAAAGGGGAACGGGCTAGGAAAACTAAATCATACGAGAACAATTTCAGAAAGCATGATTGATAAACACAAGCCTGTACATTTGTTTTTATGATTACATCAGGCTTCAATGTAAGCTCAGTCTGCACAGACCTGGGATAAGATTACTTCTGACCGCAGTGACGTACTACAAGCTGTTAGGTAACCCCTTGAGTAGAGACTCCTTTGCTTGTTAATCAGCAGGACTGAGAAGCTTTTCCGTGTTTTCAGGTTTTCTTCTTGTAGAGTTACCACCGTATGCAGTTGATGTCACTAGTAACAAAAAAAAACAACCCCAAAACATAGAGTAGTGTTCCTGTGGGAGATAAACTGCGGCCAGCAGCCCGCTCCTTGCTTTTTTGTATGGGGGGAGTCAGGAGGGATAGTCGTGGGTCACTGTGTAAGGCTATGTGCGCACTTACCGGATTTTTCGCGGATTTTGCCGCGGATTTGCTGCATGTTTCGCTGCAGAAAATGTTCATAACATCTCTGCAGTGAATCACCAGCAAATCCTATGAAGAAAAAAAATCCTGTGCGCACTGGGCGGAATTTGACAGCTGCATGTTTTGCTGCGGGAATCCCGCAGCAAAAACAAGTGCATGTCACTTCTTTTCCGCACATCGCTGCGGGATTTCACTCCATTGACTCAATGTTAATCATGAAATCCCGCAGGGAATAACGCAGGCAGCAAATTCTGTGCGGTTCACTGCGTTTTCCTGCGTTATTCCCTGCGGTATTTTTCGGTTTACCTCCGGTAATGTACATCACTTGCTTGCGGTTTTGCAGGGAAGTGATGTCATTACAGGAACAGGAAGTCGTGCAGAGTAAACACACACAGATCAGACACAGAACACATCACAGACATAGATCACATAGACACAGACACATAGAACACACATAGAAAGAAAACGGAAATATAGAAAAAAAAGAACGTGGGCTCCGCTGCATATTTACCTTCCAGCCGAGGTAAGCACACAGCGGCGGCCCAGTATCCTCAGGCTGGGGAGGGAGAGGGGCAGGGTTAATGTCCCCAGCCTCACTCCCCCTCCGGCAGCCGAGAATATCAGCAGCAGCTGCCCCGGCACTGTCGCATGCAATATGCGGCAGCGCCGGCGTGTCCTCGGCTCTTCTTGCCACCGTGTAGCAGTGGTGACAAGGTAATACAAGGGGTTAATGGTGATGGGGGACCACCGCCATTAACCCCAGGCTTGATCATGGCAGCGTCTATGTGACAGCTGACATGATCAACCCGTAAGTAAAGTGAAAAAAACACAGACACCAAAAATCCTTTATTTTAAATAAAACCAACAAGCCTCGTTCACCATTTTATTAACCCCTCCCAAACAAAGCTCCGGCGTAATCCACACAGCTCCGGCTCCTGCGTCCTGCACTGCTGACATCCAGCCGCGATGTGTCACAGACACAGCGCTGAATGAATGCAGCAGAGGTAATTACCGGTCATTTCCCATGGCCGGTAATGTGAACTCACTGCCGACCGTGGGAAATGCAGCGATCTGTCTATCCCTCTATCTATCTATCCCTCTGTCTGTCTATCTATCTATCTATCTATCTATCTATCTATCTATCCCTCTATCTATCTGTCTGTCTATCTATCTATCCCTCTATCTATTCTTCTGTCTATCTACTATCAGAATTAAATGTATTTTTTTTTTTTCTTCAATGTGCTTTATTGCATTGAATGCAATAAAGCACATCCCAACCCGCACGCGGCAAAACCGCGGCAATACCGCGAACAATACCGCGGTAAAGCCGCGGCAAACCGCATGCGGTTTTCGGGTGCGGTTTCCCGCGGTTTTTTACCGCGGGTGCGGTAATCTTTGAGAGGATGCGGAATTTTCTCAAGAAAATTCCATTTCCCAGTGCGCACAGAGCCTAACTGCAGCACTGTAGAGCGGGCTCAGGAACTGAGAGGCAGTGGCAACTCACACTCAAAACAAGCAAAGTAAATACCAAGAATGGACCAAAACCCGATCCGCACAGCGCGGGTGCCGGCTCCATTATATAGCCAGCACATTGCTTGTAGCTGGCCTTTTATAGGAAAGCTGTTATTTTATAATACACTGTAGTGCTATAGTATAAGTACTACTACTATGGTTGTCATATAGCACTACTATAATGTTGCAGTGTATTGTATAGGGGACTTACGGTATATATAAAAAAAAAAATGCAAAGACCAAACCAGAAATAAAAAAAAAAAACGTTATGAGATAAATAACTTCTTTGTACTTGCCCAAACTAGTAAAATATTAAATTATTTATCTCATATTGAGAAATTGGAGAAATTGAAATGACGAGAATTGGCTTTTTCGGTTCCCGCACTGCCTCTCCAAAAAAATGACCAAAGCGATGAGGGGTACTTCAAGAAGTTAGACCAATTAGAATATTTATAACCATTAAAATTAATTATTAGAGAATAATTAAAACAACATTCCAAACATACAAGCAAACACACAATGTGCGTGTAGTGTGTAAGTGCACACCTGGTAGAAAGGTATTGGAGAATGATAAAGAGGGGCCTGAAGTGTGGGTGAGACGCGAGATATTCAAATGAATGACGGACACTGGGGGATATACCTTTCCCTTCTCTTGGTCCTACCTCACAATAGGGCTTTAAGCACCCTAGGTGTGTGGTGCCCCCATTCCACGACGGCTCTCCCTCTATGCTCCTAACTACCTTACAGGATACCCACCACCAGTCTCCAAAAGTGCAATAAAATCAGCACATAAATGCCAGACACAACACGAAGAGGTATTATATTACTCTGTTGGGAGGCTCACAGTACAGATACAATTTGAGCCACCAATAAGTATAAAATTGCCCAAATTAGTACTCCACATCTATTAACACAGGGCTAGTGCCACCAACACCCCCTTTTTTTTTTTTTTTGTTATGCTGAGAGAATACTGTCCTAGATTATAATTTATACCTTAAGGCATACGGCAAAATATCACCATAATTTGCAAAAGGATACTCTACTAGTTGTTGGTAGTATTCCTGGGCTACAGTGGATCTCAGTAATCAGATGCCAAAACTCTCCCAATCTTCATAGCTAGAGTATTAAGTCTTGGTGTTGTGTAATAAACCAATTCCTTCACCCAACGCGTTTCTCCCCACTGATTTGATGGGGTTCATCAGGGGTTCAATACCAGACTAGTGTGGATACAACATTTGCCAATTAATCAGCTGTTATCAAGTCCCGTGGCGCTAAATATGTCAGATCTGCACAGCTCCGCGCACTGTGCGGTGGCCGCTTCTTAGTAGTGCAAGCTTACTTCCTATTGAAGTGAATGGGTGCTGCAGCTTCTTGAAAATAGGAAATTTCCTCTTTATACAAAATATATCTGTATGTATGTGTCACCCTAGTGCCATACTACATGTGGTGTTCTGGGAGAATTTTGTTTATTTTGTTCCCTCTATAGACCACTAAAAAAAGTAATAATTTACATTAGGGTATTTATATACTTTTTTTTTTGCAATTTATTTTAAAACTAGCCATAGTCTATGAAGAAGACAGTGCTGGAAAAGATTTCCACTGGGCTTTTTTTTTTTTTTTAACTAATGCACCCAGATGTGCAATGTAGTGTACAAATTCCCATTTGCCTTCTTTATTAATACCGTATTGTTTTCCAGTGACGCTACTGAGAGCTTATTAGTACCCAAAATAGAAAGGGCACTGGATGTGAAGACGATGGTAAATTGTGATAAGAGGACACGAACCTGGGATGGATAAATAAGTGGAGTACACCACAAGTGGTGACTTTTGGACTGTTCGACCCGGATGAGGGCTATGATGGCATTTAAACAAACTATCATACAGCCAGTTTAATGCTGGTGCCTCTGAATGAATGTTTACTTGCAAGATAATTGGGTAGGGAAACGGACTTCATATTCACAGATGGACTGGTCGTCTTTTTCAGCTGGCACACCCATAAGACATATTGGGGCTTTATACTTGTAGTGAAGGGGCCATAAATAATCTTTTTTGGGGAATAAAGGTACTACTAGAGAAATTGGGATGCTGTGAAACAGGAGGGAGAATGTAATCATTCCAGTGATCACATAAGTCTTATCAGCATTATGTAATGAGCAGAGGGTTCACAGACAGGTTAAGGAATACCGTATGTCGGCACACTTTTTGCTCTCCTCCTGTGACCATTACATGCTATATTCAAATGTAGCATTAATGGGACGCAGAACTTTAACACTAGAAGTCCCAGAAATTTCGAGCTCCCCCATGAAGTCACAAAAGAGGGTCAAATGACATACAATAAACTTTACCCTTCCCAGGCTCGATTCTTCCCAAATAATAGTAAAAGGGGTGTATCAAGTTCCTTAAAGTAAGAAATTGCAAAGTGCTTGTAAAAAAGAAACAACTTTGCAATTTTCCACCTATTAAAAAATTGGTTGTTCTTGTGACCATCAGTATTACTTGTTGTGATTATTGTTCTAAAGCCCCCCAAAAATTAAATAAATAAATATATATTTATTTATCATCAACAAACAAACAGAAATCAGAGTATATTGTATCAAAATAGTTTTATTTTGCAAAAAGTATTTTTTTTAAAAATATTTATTTATTCCATATCACTAAAAACATCACAACATATTCACATCCAGCCCGAGTAGACAAGTCAGTGAATGGGCTGCGTCTTTCCTCCCTATTAACCCCTTGTACTCCTTATAAACTCCATAGCTATAATCTAATATCATTTCTAAGGGGGAATCTATATGTATGTAGATGAGATCCCTCCTATATAGGTTTTATAGATTTATGAGAGTTGAATTTGTTCCTTTGGGGATTGAATATTTATATACAGAGGCTATTATATGTATTTACTGATGTAATATCTATTTATTTATTAATATAATATATGTATCAGTGCTGTTTCTAATATTGGTGAAAGGGCAGAGGGGATGCTTTAATGATATAAACTTTGATATATTTTCGTTATGTACTAAGTATAACCTCCTTCTGCTCTCCTCACCAATAATATTTTTTTAGGTCAAAGATCCCCTTAGTCTATGTGTTTTTTCTGGTGATGTTTTTCTTGATGTTGTGATGTTTTTAGTGATTTGGAATTGGAACAAATGTTTTTTTAAAAAAAATATTTTTTGCAAAATAAAACTATTTTGATACAATATACTCTGATTTCTGTTTATTTGTTGATGATATGTATTCCTTTGAGTTAAAGTATCTTTAAAATCATGGTGGAGAAAATATAGAAATCTGTTAATATGTATCTAATATATATATATGTATGTATATGTATGTATATGTGTGTGTGTGTGAGAAGCCTGTGACAATTAAACACTATTTTGGAGTTTAGACCACATTCTAGAATTGAAGACTAAATTACAAGGCGAATGTGAGGGAGGAGGGGTAAAAATAGTGGTCAGGTAGTTTTTTCAGTAATGAGGGCGTGGCGACTTGTGATTGGTTTAGCTAGTCACATGTGACAAAGAACTGAAGCCCAGTAAATAGACTAGCGGAGGTAGAGGCATGGAATTTCTAAGGTCCCTATTTTCCACAATTGTTGGGCGCTTGTAAAATATTTTATGGGCCTGTAAAAAAAAAAAAAAAAAAAAACCCTCTAGGCTTGTCCACAGGGGTCAGATACACAGTGCAATAAATTTGAAAAGGTGACGGATATTTGAGTTTTTAGCTGATGGGCAGCATCAAGGATGTGCCCAATTCATTAAGGTGCTCACGCCTCTTTATGAGTTTGATGCATCTTGCTCCTGACTTTTCTTCAAGTTTTTTGTTTTTGTTTTTTTTAACATAGATTTTAAAGTCTATAACGCATTAAGAAATGTACTGACTTCCGGATCCTGTCCTGGCTGAGGTGACAGCATAGAGGGGAAGCTCCTGCCACCCCCCGGAGAAACCGACAGAAAATAACTCACCCGGACACGTGGATGAGACAAAAAGACCTTGGAGGGGAATTAGAAGTCAGCAGGCATGGAGCGGTACCTCCTGAGAAGTGCTGGCTGCAGCGAGATGTCCCGGAGAAGTAATGATCCTGAAGTGCCATGTGTGGAGGAAGAAATTAACATGGCGCCGGAGAGTCTGGTGGAGGAGGGGACGGAGTCCCAGCTGCAAGCCGCGGTAACACAGATTAGGAGAGGGGGAGATAAAGGAGATGCGAGCTATGAGACAGAAGAGGAGGGGGCTGGGGAGAGATGGATGCAGGGGACAGAAGAGGAAGGATCTCAGTGGGAAGATGAAGGCGACATGGACATGGAAGAGAGATGGGAAGGAGGAATTAGCAAGCAAAGATTGCACAGTGGAGCAGCAGGAAGAGAAGGGAAAATAATTAAGCAACATGAGGGACCTAATCCTGAAAGACCTCACCAGAAGCTACATTCCAGAAACACTAGTACCCCCTGTAAAGAAAACAAGAAGCAGCCAGGGACACCAATGTCTCAATCATGCAAATTACTGCTGGCAGAGAGAGGGAAAAGCTCAGTGCAAAATAAGAAATATAAGACAATTGCACCACCTGGAGGCCAAAACAAGTACAACCAGGAGCTCAATATAGATTATAAAAAATTAGCTGTAGAAGTGACATCACATCTGTCAAAAGAGATCAAAGTGGTCATTGAGACAGCCATACAAACATCATTGGCTGCTATGCAAAATCAGATAAACGTCCAGGCATCTAGATTGGCAGAAACGGAACAGAGAATATCTGATTCTGAAGAAACAATTTTGGCTATGCAAGGACAAATAGCAAGTCTAGTGAAGTCTAATGAATATCTGAAAGACAAGGCTGAAGACTTGGAGAATCGGTCGAGACGAAATAATTTACGTATAGTCGGGCTGCCAGAATCGGTCTCATTGGGGCAACTGGACAATATATGTGAGCTGGAGCTACCTCAGGCCTTAGGCATAAAGGCAAAATTCAGAGTAGAAAGGGCTCATAGAGTGGGACCACTGCGACAACAAGAGGCGAACAAGGGAGAGGATCAGAATCTCAACAAGAAAAACCCGGTGAGGGCTAGACAGGTGATAGTTAAATATCTAGATTACAAGCACAAGGAGGAAATACTGAGGGCCTTTAGGGAACGTAAGCGCCCGTTACATTACCAAGGCAATAGATTGCTGATTTTTGGTGATTACTCGGCTGAAGTGTCCAGAAGAAGAAAAGATTTTAGCAAAATTTGCACATTTCTGTATAACAAAAAAATAAAATGTCAGCTGATGTACCCTGCTACACTAAAAGTTAAAAACCCCAATGGCTCGTTTGCTTACTACAAAGATTATAAAGAAGCAGAAAATGCTATCATGGCAGAGCCAGACAAGTCCCGGCCAGATGGACAGGGGAGGGGATCTAGTGAAGAGGGGAGCAACAGAAGACGATTTTCCATGAGCCCAGGAAAAGATCCGAAACATGTCGGAGAGCAAACGCAAGTTGAGAGCAGAAAGGAGAGGAGAACAAGCCCAGGATTACAACAACCTACTCCTCGCACGGATCACAGAGACTAACTCTTGGGGAAGATTCAGGACAACTGAAATCAAATAGATCCCTTTCGTATTTTTTGTCAAGGAGAGAGGGGCGAGGGGTCGTGAGAGGTGGAAGGGGAGGCTATGTGCCAATTTTTGGGCCTCCTCCTTTTACTCCCTGCTTCACCTTCCCCCCTCCCTTTTTTTTTTTTTTTTTTTTTCTCCTTTCCCCCCTCTTCCCTTACCTCCTCTTTCCTTTGTCCAAGATCGGCATGCAGGCACAATTGAAGGGGATCTAATCTGAACGTCAGGATGGTTTCCAGGACTCAGAGCTAAGTTGGACCCGAATTTCCCTTTTTTTTTTTTTTTTTTTTAATTTTCTCTTCTTCTTGAGAGGTATTAACATAATGTCTCAATCTCCTCATATCATTCGGGGCTCGTTCATGATGGTCCGGGGATAAAATGTATACTTTAAGGGGGGGGGACTAGGGAGCTTGATGGTTTGGTCAGGAAAAGTGGAAGTCACTAACATGGCGAAAAGTGCCAAAAATTTCTCGATAGGGAAAACATGTTTCACAGTTACTTGTTTTTTGTTACTTTTGTTATACTTACAAGGTGGGGAAGGGAAGTGTCAACTTTGGGGGGCTAACAAGGTATTTAGTGATGATTGTCTCGCCTATCGGGAGGCTAGGGCCCACAGGAGAGGGACCAGCAAAAGCAGAATGCATTAGTAACCATGGTACAAATAATTACGTGGAACGTTAAAGGTCTGAGATCTCCTAACAAACGAGCAATGATATTGAGACACCTGAAAAGACTTAAAACAGACATTGCACTATTACAGGAAACGCACTTGGGGAAGGAGGATTTTTTCCGCATGAAGAAACAATGGGTGGGCACCGTATACGGGGCGGAAGCACAAGGCAGGAAAGCGGGTACCATGATTCTTATAAATAAACAACTAAGCCATGAAGTAGTGACACACGAGGCTGATGACCAGGGAAGGTGGCAACACTTAACAATCATTAGTCCAGCGGGCAAACTTAGCATTTATAATGTTTACGGTCCAAACGCACAACAGAACTCCTTTCATGAAGGCATAAAGGCCAGATTACTAACAGAGGGGGGGACTAACATAATAGTGGGAGGAGACTTTAACACAGTTCCAGACTCAGCGGAGGATAGGAGGAGGAGGGAGGAGGGAGTCGGAAACGTGGACAGGAGGTCAGACAATAGAGAGGTAACATTAGAAGATGTAGGATTGAAAGATATCTGGAGACTAACGCATCCGCATGATAGAGAATATACGCACTTTTCACACCCACATGATAGTTGGTCACGTATTGACCAGTTCTGGATATCTCAAGACCTAGTGAATGGAGTACAAAACTGTGAGATAGAGAACATGGTGATATCAGATCATAGTCCAGTGAGATTGGGCATTAGAGAAAAATTCAAGAGAGGTACAGATATCATATGGAGATTTCCATCTTTTCTTCTTAGACAAGAAAACTTCCAAAAAATACTGCAAGAGTGGTGGGGAGAATTCATAGAAGACAACAAGGAACATAAAGGGACACCAATGTTATATTGGGAAACGGCAAAGGCGGTATTGAGGGGTCGATTGATTGGGTATGCGGCCATGATCAAACGAAAAACGAATGAAAATTATAATGCCCTGAGTGAAGCAGTTCGGGTAGCTTACACTAAGTACCTGGCAAACAGATCTCCCACAGCTAAAGACAGATGGTTGGAGGCGAAAAGGGGATTTGACGATTGGGCCAAAAGGAAGGAACAATTATTCTGGTCGCACAAAGAAGCTGAGTTGCATAGATTCGGCAACAAGGCGGGGAGAATGTTGGCAAACCTGGCAAGGGGCAGCAGAAAGATGACAGTGATCCCCAAACTGAAAACAAAGGGGGGAGGGGTGACCACGGACCCTAAGGAAATTAATAAACTGCTGGGAGATTATTATAGAAAATTATATGGGCCAGGAGATAATGACATGACTGACGAGGCAGAATGGCTGAGACAAGCACACATGCCCAGGTTAAATGAGGAAGACTTGAGTGCCTTGAATGCACCTATTACAGTGGAGGAGGTAATGAGAACAATCGGGGACCTTAACACCAACAAGGCACCGGGACCTGACGGGTTTAATAGCGAATTTTACAGGGCTATGAAGGATCTGATCTCACCGGATCTTACGGCTGTATTTAACGCATTACTGGAGGGAGGGGAAATTCCCAAAAATTCTAATGTAGCATATATCAAATTACTCCCCAAGGGGACCAAAGATCTAGATGATCCCTCTAGCTATAGGCCCATATCACTTATAAACCAGGATTTAAAAATAATGTCCAAGATCATGGCTAACAGATTGGCCATGATTCTACCTAGGATCATTACAGAACACCAGGTGGGGTTTATTAAAGGGAGAAATGCTGTCACTAACATCCGGAGGACAATTCTAGTGTTAGACGCAGTGAGATTAGAGTGCACTGGGAAAGGGGCAAAACCAGCCCTAGTTACTCTTGACGCTGAAAAAGCGTTCGATAATGTAAACTGGAGCTGGTTAGACAGGGTAATGGAGGCCATAGGATTAGTAGGCAAAATGAGACTTTATATCAGAACACTATATGCCAACTCGGGAGCTAGGATATACACTCCGGGCTTTCTATCAGACGTGTTCCCTTTGATGAAGGGAACAAGACAAGGTTGCCCGCTATCTCCCCTCCTATTCAACCTGGCAATTGAACCTTTATCAAGAATTTTACAGGGACAGAACAGCTTTAAAGGGATCAAGATAAGGGAAATGGAAATAAAGGTAGCGCTTTTTGCTGATGATGTTATACTGTATATGGGGGACCCCAGCGCAGATTTACCACAGACTCTTGCCTTGATTGAGAAATTTGGACTAATATCGGGATTTAAGCTAAACAAGAAAAAGTGCGAGATCATGTTTCTGAGGGGGCCTCAAGGACCAACAGGGGGAAACGCAAGGGAGGGTTGTTTCTGTGGCATCCCTATAGCACAGACTTCAATTAAATACCTGGGAATACATATAGGGAGAACGATGGAATCGATCTACGAGCTAAATTACGGACCGTTAATAAGGAAAATTATAACACAAATCAAGGGATGGAAGGGTCTGCCTCTACCACTTCTGGCAAGATGTCACCTGATAAAAATGATGAGCTTTCCTAGACTACTATATCCATTCCAGACAATCCCGTTATTACTAAAACTAAAGGATGTGAATAGACTGAACTCTGCGTATGCGGATTTTGTATGGAGGGGAAGGAAACCCAGAATAAAATTGCGTACACTGATGAAGTCAGCGGAGGAGGGAGGACTTAGCTTCCCAGATGTTCGGGGATATAATCTGGTGTGTATAATGAGGCATGTGTTGGATTGGATGAGAGGGACGAGTAGGCACTCAGACTACGGTATGGAAGCTAAGTATGCATCACCATGGGATTTGACGTCCATTCTACACTCTCCATTGTCCAAGGTGGAAAGGCACATAAGGTGCTCAATCATATTCCGAGACACTATGTTAACCTGGAAGTCAGTGAGAAAGAAGCTGAGTCTTTCATGGAAAGTGTCTAAGTACTTGAACCCTTGGGCATCTCCAAACTT
This sequence comes from Anomaloglossus baeobatrachus, assembly GCF_048569485.1. NCBI lineage: Eukaryota > Metazoa > Chordata > Amphibia > Anura > Aromobatidae > Anomaloglossus > Anomaloglossus baeobatrachus. Next base: position 197,544,937 of record NC_134361.1, read on the forward strand.
CCCCTTGGGAAGAGAAAACAAGCTGTTTATTAGATGGAAAGAGAAGGGCATTAGGTGGGTGAAAGACGTTATGAATGTGGAGGAGAGAAGGTGGATGACAGGCAAAGAAGTGCTAGATAAGTATGACCTCAATAGCTCGCATATTATCCAATATGAACAATTAAAATTTGGGGTGCTTGGAGATCTGAGTGAGCTTGGAAGGGAACTGAACAGAAGTTTGATTGATGAACTTATGGAAGGTGATATAGCAAGTGTCAATGTCTCTCATATCTACCGAATATTTCGGGGGGTGCTTATATCTAGGGAAGATAGCCGTACCCTAACAGCTTGGGGGAAACAATTGAAAGGACAAGAAGTGGTGGGCACCATATTGAAGGGTTGGGTACAAGTGCGGAAACATGTTACTAATGAGAGATGGAGGGACACTCAATTTAGAATCTTACATAGGGCTATCTTGGGATTCAATATACCAGGAAGAGATATGCGATGTCCTAAGTGTCAAGAAGAGAAAACAGATATGTTACATGGATTATGGGAATGTAAGAAAATTCAGGGGTTTTGGAATCAAGTTAGGGCATTTGTTAGAGCAACATGGGGAATTTCTAGTGATTTAGAGTTAATGGTGTGGATTTTTCACTCCTTTGAGAAAGGAGTAAGAGGGGGTTCGGAGGCGCAGGGACAGAAAAATTTTGCAATACTACATGACATAGCCATGATAGCCAAACGATGTATTTTAAAACACTGGATACACAGAGAGAGCCCATCCATGAAGGAAGTCATTGGCGAATTACACAACCTATTGAGACTAGAAAAAATGGCAGCGGAAAGGGACAAAGACAGGTTGACAGGCAAGTTTTTTGGGAGATGGAGAAACTTTATTGAACGCCAATTTACCCCGGGAGAGATAAATAATGTGATGACACCTTTTACACACTCAGAGTGGTATCTCTTGAATGATATCCAAGACAACTTGGGTAAATTAAGAATCATCCAGTAGTGGGTTGTGGAGAGCGGAGAAGATGAGCAGATAAGGGTATATCGGGACACATCAGCAACTTCGGAAATACCTAGGGTTGACACAGGTTTTAACGACTTACCAAAGAGCAGTCTGGAATTTTAAGTTGGGACAATATCCCCTATTATGTTTTATTCTGTCAGAGGAATGTTCTTCTTTTGTAACCATGAAGGTCTTTGTTATGTTTATAAAAATTGAAAAATTTAATAAAAACATTTGGAAAAAAAAAAAAAAAGAAATGTACTGCGTAGAATGCGTTTTGTTTTTTGTGATGGAGCACAGGGCAAACATACTACATAGAATGCGTTTTTTTGGGGTGGGGAGGCAAATTTATCACAAAATACATTTGTTGCACTCCTATTGCCTTCCTTTTGTATTCCTGTCCATAGACCAAAGCCTATTGCTGAGTTCGAGGTGGATGAGAAGGTGGGAGTCTCCGGTGACTGTCGGAAGCTTCCTTGCCACCTTCTTCCATCAGCGCAGGCATAAAGCCATCTTTGGGCAAACTGCTTGTGTCGAGTATGCTGTAAGCCAGTGTCCTGAAGTGCACAATGTATAAATGCTCCGTCTGATGTTATTTATATCGTGAGGTTCTGAGAAATAATTTCTGCATGAAGAAACAACGAATACAAAATATGTTTCAGAAGAACAAAGTATATAAAGGGAACCTGTCAGCTCGGTCCAGTAATTATGTTTTTTTTTTCTTGGGAACGATTCTGTACAAATTCTGCAAAAAAAAAAAAAAGAAAATGACTGTGATCTGGAAGTAAACTCCGCATACGTTCATTGCGGAAATACTGAAATGTTTCCGCACATTTCATCTTTTGACGTGCAAGAGGGGGAATCCGCTAATATTCCCAAAGCATAAATCAAATGTGGGATTTCATATCCATGATTTAGGCTGTGCATTGTTTCTGCATTGCATGGATACGTTTTTGGCAAATATTCACAATGTTGGAACTGTGTATGTACAGCCGATTTCTGTGGCGGATTTCATTGCGGGACGGCCATTGATTTGCTGACGTTTTCACCCAATTTATTGCAAAAAAATGAAAACTGCAGTGAAAATGCTCAGAATAAGTTCACATATTGGGGCTTGAAAATTTGCACCAGAGGTCAATTCATTCTGCAGATTTTTTTTTTTTTTCATGCGGTACATGGATTTGATTCGCAAAGTCTTTCATATTGCTGATACTGTAAAGCACTGCAGATTTTCAGGCTGCAAATTGCATAGATATATATATATATATATATATATATATATATATATATATATGCGTGTGTGTATATTATATGTAAACTTTATTTTTTTTTATTTATTTTTTTAATCAGCTTAGTTTATATATATATATATATATATATATCCGTATATACTGGCGTATAAGACGACTTTTTACCCCCTTAAAATAATGGCTACAGTGGGGGGTCGTCTTATACGCCGGATATACGGGGCGGGGGTGTGTATGTACACTGCAGCGTCCAGGGGAGGTGGGGGCAGCAGCTCTGGAGCACAGGGGAACGCTGCGGCCTGCATCCTTTGATCTCCTGCACCCGCTCATATAATATGCACAGCCGCTGTCCATCTCCAATGGTGCTGAAATCGCACGCAGTGATGGGCTGGGGCAGCGGTGCATATTATATGAGCCTGCGTCCCAGTGTGATCGCACATGCCCACCCCTGTGTTAGATTTGGCCCCCAGGCTGCTGCTCATTCTAAAATAAAAAAGCTTTACTTACCCCTGCAGCGTTTCTCCCCGTGTCCCTGCTTCCACTGTGATCAGGCAGAGATCTCAGGCTGCTGTGCCGATCACATGACCGCACTGACAACCAGGAAGTGGAAGAACAGAAGCACGGAGCAGACAGGAGATAAGGAAAGAGGGTTTTATTTTACTTTGGGCAGCAGCCTAGGGGCCATATCTGACACAGGGGGACTTGTGCGATCTATATAGGGGCCATGGGCAGCACTATGGGGGAGATATCTGACACAGGGGGACTTGTGCGATCTATATAGGGGCCATGGGCAGCACTATGGGGGAGATATCTGACACAGGGGGACTTGTGCGATCTATAGGGGCCATGGGCAGCACTATGGGGGAGATATCTGACACAGGGGGACTTGTGCGATCTATAGGGGCCATGGGCAGCACTATGGGGGAGATATCTGACACAGGGGGACTTGTGCGATCTATAGGGGCCATGGGCAGCACTATGGGGGAGATATCTGACACAGGGGGACTTGTGCGATCTATATAGGGGCCATGGGCAGCACTATGGGGGAGATATCTAACACAGGGGGACTTGTGCCCATTATGGGCCCCGGTGAGCTGCTTCTAACCCCCCAGATGTATGCCCTGCCAATCCCCCCCCCGCCGATGCCGCGGGTGCTGTACCCGCCGAGCCGCGGGTGCAGGCCCCACAGAGCAGCAGAGTTGTGTGTATTTGTCTGTATGTAGCAGAGTTGTATGTGTTTGTCTGTATGTAGCAGAGTTGTATGTGTTTGTCTGTATGTAGCAGAGTTGTATGTGTTTGTCTGTATGTAGCAGAGTTGTATGTGTTTGTCTGTATGTAGCAGAGTTGTGTGTGTTTGTTGCATGTAGCAGAGTTGTATGTGTTTGTCTGTATGTAGCAGAGTTGTGTGTGTTTGTCTGCATGTAGCAGAGTTGTATGTGTTTGTTTGTATGTAGCAGAGTTGTATGTGTTTGTCTGTATGTAGCAGAGTTCTGTGTTTGTCTGTATGTAGCAGAGTTGTATGTGTTTGTCTGTATGTAGCAGAGTTGTATGTGTTTGTCTGTATGTAGCAGAGTTGTATGTGTTTGTCTGTATGTAGCAGAGTTGTATGTGTTTGTCTGTATGTAGCAGAGTTGTATGTGTTTGTCTGTATGTAGCAGAGTTGTATGTGTTTGTCTGTATGTAGCAGAGTTGTATGTGTTTGTCTGTATGTAGCAGAGTTGTATGTGTTTGTCTGTATGTAGCAGAGTTGTGTGTGTTTGTTGCATGTAGCAGAGTTGTGTGTGTTTGTCTGTATGTAGCAGAGTTGTGTGTGTTTGTCTGCATGTAGCAGAGTTGTATGTGTTTGTTTGTATGTAGCAGAGTTCTATGTGTTTGTCTGTATGTAGCAGAGTTCTATGTGTTTGTCTGTATGTAGCAGAGTTGTATGTGTTTGTCTGTATGTAGAAGAGTTGTATGTGTTTGTCTGTATGTAGCAGAGTTGTATGTGTTTGTCTGTATGTAGCAGAGTTGTATGTGTTTGTCTGTATGTAGCAGAGTTGTATGTGTTTGTCTGTATGTAGCAGAGTTGTATGTGTTTGTCTGTATGTAGCAGAGTTGTGTGTGTTTGTTGCATGTAGCAGAGTTGTATGTGTTTGTCTGTATGTAGCAGAGTTGTGTGTGTTTGTCTGCATGTAGCAGAGTTGTATGTGTTTGTCTGTATGTAGCAGAGTTGTATGTGTTTGTCTGTATGTAGCAGAGTTGTATGTGTTTGTCTGTATGTAGCAGAGTTGTATGTGTTTGTCTGTATGTAGCAGAGTTGTATGTGTTTGTCTGTATGTAGCAGAGTTGTATGTGTTTGTCTGTATGTAGCAGAGTTGTATGTGTTTGTCTGTATGTAGCAGAGTTGTATGTGTTTGTCTGTATGTAGCAGAGTTGTATGTGTTTGTCTGTATGTAGCAGAGTTGTGTGTGTTTGTTGCATGTAGCAGAGTTGTATGTGTTTGTCTGTATGTAGCAGAGTTGTGTGTGTTTGTCTGCATGTAGCAGAGTTGTATGTGTTTGTCTGTATGTAGCAGAGTTCTATGTGTTTGTCTGTATGTAGCAAAGTTGTATGTGTTTGTCTGTATGTAGCAGAGTTGTATGTGTTTGTCTGTATGTAGCAGAGTTGTATGTGTTTGTCTGTATGTAGCAGAGTTGTATGTGTTTGTCTGTATGTAGCAGAGTTGTATGTGTTTGTCTGTTTGTAGCAGAGTTGTGTGTGTTTGTCTGTTTGTAGCAGAGTTGTGTGTGTTTGTCTGTTTGTAGCAGAGTTGTGTGTGTTTGTCTGTTTGTAGCAGAGTTGTGTGTGTCTGTTTGTAGCAGAGTTGTGTGTGTCTGTTTGTAGCAGAGTGTAGTACCATTGTTTCAGTCCAGTTGTGGCTTTATACAGCAGGGAGGAGCATTTCTTGCTGTACTAAGTGAACATTGGAGCGATTGATCTGTCAATGGCCCTTTAAAAACATATTGTACCGCTCTCGCGGAATTAAAATTAACATGTTGCAATCAAAGCAGACTTTTTTTCATTTGGGAGCGAGCGGGGTAGTCTTATACAGTGAGTATATCCCAAATTCTATATTTTTAGGGCAGAAGTTGGGGGTCGTCTTATACGCCCAGTCGTCTTATACGCCGGCATATACGGTATATATATATATATATATATATATATATATGTGTGTCTGTGTGTAGATTTATTTTTTCTATTTATGTTTTTAATCAGCTTAGTTAATTTTTCTGTTTCTGCTTCTGTGTTTGCCATCCATGTGTCATCAATTTTTCTTGTGTGCAAAATAAATCTGTTATTTCCTTTTTTTTTTTAATTGTTTTTATTTCAGTTTAGAAAAGCCGCAGTCATGTCTCCTTGATACATTTTTGCTGATGATGAACTCTTATCTGAATGGCATTTGGTATTTAGATTTGCTCAGTGTAGGTATTGATCGGACACCGCTTTCCCTGCTCAGTTTGGATTACTGTTATGCAATCTTATGTAGTAATGCTCGAGGATCTTACTAATGGGTTTTTCACGTTCCCAGTTTTGATGTAAGTGAATGTTAGCAATCGTGCATTCCTGCTGAAAGCTACCAACTAAAACATCTGGAGTGCGGCGGGCGTAAGGGGGAAGCACCATAACCTTTGTTACATTTAATAAAACAGCAGTATGTAGCACAGAAATGAAGGAATTGTCTTTGTATAGACTTAGAAACCTATGACATAAACGTATTGAAACATGGCGGGGGAATATTACCATGGTGCTTACGGACTTAAAAAATGGAGTATGTTTTGTGCCCATAAAGAAGACCTCTCCTGTCTGTGAGCTGTGTCCCGATTGCACCCCATTTACTTGAGTAATGAGGTGCTGCAACTCCACGCACAGGGTGCAGGGTGGCGCTATTTCTGGTGGGGGGGGATCCAGACCCTTTTAAGAAGCGGAGAGCAAATTAACTGGGCTGCTTTTAAAAAGAGGCTATATGTGGCTAGTGTATTCTTTAGTTTGTTGTTCTAGCGTAAGTTTTTGTAAGATACTGTGAGTGTATGTATATATATATATATATAATATATATATATGTGTGTATGTGTGTGTGTATATGTATATGTGTATATATATATATATATATATATATATATATATATATACACACACTCTGTCCACACGTATCCTGTCCACCACCATTAACTTGAGAACGGCGGCAGCTATAGGCATAGAAGTGGTGTCTAGGTGTAGTAAAGTAGCCATGCACTACGCAATGAAACCACCTATAGCGCCACCTGGTGGAAAACAACGGAGTTAGCATTTTTATCTCAAACGGAACGAGATAGAGGAAAAAAAAGTGAATTAAATTGTAGGGCATCATCAATTCAATACGAATCGACACCTTACATACAGAAATGCTATGATGTGAAACCCATGACCCCCCCCCCCAAAAAAAAAAACGCTGAATGCTGGTCACGCATATGGCACTCATTTAACTTTGATGCTCAGTGGCCCCCGTCAGCTGCAATGCACATCTGGACTCTGCACAGCATACTGTATCTTGCTGCACGTTGTGCAATATGGAAGGTGACACGTTTGCACAAGCATCTGTGATACGTCGTCGTAGGTCCTGCAATGTTGGTGGAGGGGTCGCATACACCTGCTGTTTGATGTGACCTCACAGAAAGAGTCCAATGGGGTCAGGTCAGGTGAGCGGAGGCCACTCCACACAGCCACCATACCCAATGACTTGTAGGAAGGCCTCCATGAGGTATCGCTTCACGTCCGCAGCCTTGTGAGTTTTACACGTTCTAATCATAGCATTTCTGTATGCAAGGTGTCTATTCGTATTGAATTGATGATGCCCTACAACTTTGTAATTCACTTTTTTTCTCTATCTCGTTCCGTTTTCGAGATAAAAATGCTAACTCCGTTGTTTTCCACCAGGTGGCGCTATAGGTGGTTTCATTGCATAGCGCATGGCTACTTTACTATACCTAGACACCACTTCTATAGCTGCCGCCGTTCTCAAGTTAATGGCAGAGGACAGGATATGGGTGGACACACTTGTGAGGCAAATCCCGGGATATGAAGATGAATTATGACTCCAGTCATAATCCCTCATCACTCCCTGGCAGTGCCCCCTCCCTTCTTGTTCTCAGTGTTCCACTTACACCTCCATGGCCATGTCCTGTGATATGGAAATTAGGTGGTGTGGGAACAATGGACACAGGATGACTCCCTGCCGTCACCCTGTAGTAGGAGCTGCTAGCTAGTTAGCAAGGCTATGGAAATAGCCAGACAGAACGACTCCAGTAAAAAATGGTTCATATCTCGCAAGCCATATTTCCGATAAATATGGCAACCATAAAAATGGTGTCTCCGCATGCAGACGATGCCGGCACACCCTTTTTATGGGAGCAGGACATCGGGAAATGCCCCAGGCGTGATATCAGCCAATGGGGAACTGGCAGGCAGGTCATGAGTCCCCTCGTTCTGTAGCTAAATTCATAACTGTCACAATGAGAGCATTGGCGTCCGCCTACGACGCTCCCAGGCAAAGTTATGGCCCATATTCCATGTTGGGATATTGTCCATAACTCAAGCCAGGGGTGGAGCAGTGCTCCCTGTGAGGTCACGAAGGTAGGAGGGGACCTGGATCTGCCCAGGTTGATAACCCTACTTCGGCCATTTTCCAAGGTTCTTCTCGCTGGGGGCACGTGTAGGAAACATCTGTGGGAAGGATCCTAGAAACCTGGGTACAGCGCCCCCCTGTGGCCAGACGCAACAAGGTAACTGCTGGAACTGTGTATGCCTGTTTGTAACCCATGCTTTGATTGTAACTGTACTCTGACATATGTATATTCTGTAGATTCCCTATTGTATATATTGTAGTTTCTAGTGTGCTTTAGGCTGATTAAATTATATAATTAATCTTGGGCTGTTCTGTTATCTCGATCTTGAATCCCACGTCTGTGTGTTCGGCTAATAGTTACCGTAAATCGGTTGGTGGCAGCGAATTGTGCCAAGGATTATTGTGGGGAGGCCAGTGAGATTCGGGGAGATTTTATATATTCCGCCCGCGGAGGTCGGGGGAATATATACCTTACTCTCACCGGGGACCCTTCAATAATCGGCATAAGTAGTATAGCGGCCTCCTTGCTTATTGTCGGGCAATTCCATAATTGGCCTGACTATAAGAGGGGCGCTAGAGAGCGCGTCACGTGCTCTGTCTGTCGGTCGGGAGGTATAAAGGAGGGGTGACCCCCACTTGTTACCCCCCGATTGTGACGTACTGGTAGCCAGCGCGGGGGATTTCTGAGTGACCCCCCCGGTGGTTTGTGACATATTGGTGGCATAGCGGTGGGATCGAGATAATAGTGTGTGTGAGTGTGAGACCCATACTCCCAGACACTAAAGACTGCCTGCAGCAGCTGTGGCTGCTGGGGTCTTCAGACTAGCTCAACACTAGAGTGTCAGAGTGCAGATACTGTAAGGTGTGTGGAGGCATCAGGTGTCAGTTCTGTGTCAGTGACCAAAAGTCTGCAAGAATGGCTGATGGCACCAGGAGCAGAGCTATGCAACTGGCCAATGCTAAGGCAGGAGCCGAAGAGAGGGAGGACGGTGCTGTGGACAGCAATGAGGAGGTTGCCCACGAGTCCTCCAGGAGCTCGACGCCAGAAAACCGTTCTGCCGAGGACATTGCGCAACCTGGCACTGCTGGACAAGATGAGGAGGAGCTCACCCAAGGTTCCTCAACGAGCCAGATGCCAGCCCTCCGCTCTGAAAGGGACAGTGAATCGCCTAGCTCTGCAGCGTGCCGCAGATCACCACGTGCCATTCCACCGAGCCTGGGAGGCTCGGATAGCCTTCTTCAAATGGCTATGGCCCTTCTCCAGGCTGGAGACCAGAAGGGCTACAAGGAACTCCTGGCAGAGCGCAGGGCAGAGCGGCAGGCAGCGCGTGACGCTGAGGCTGCGGAGCGGCACGCAGAGCGTGAGGCTGCGGAGCGAGAGCGGCAGGCAGCGCGTGAAGAGCGAGAGCGAGAGCGACAGGCAGACCGTGACTACCAGCTGCAGCTAGCTCAGCTCCGGCCCTCATCAGCCACATGTGACCTTCAAAACACCAAACTTCCAAAGGTCCGTGTTGAGGACTTCCCAGTGCTGGAGAAGGATGGAGACTTGGACTCTTTCCTGACTGCTTTTGAACGGACTTGCTTGCAGCACCATCTGAACAAGGACCAGTGGGCCAAATACCTGACCCCCCGTTTAAGGGGTAAGGCCCTGGATGTCCTTGGGGACTTGCCTGCTGAGGCAGATCAGGGCTACGACACCATCAAGCGGGCCCTGATCCAACAGTACAACCTCACCCCGGAGTCCTACCGCAAGAAGTTCCGGAGCCTACAGAAGGGACCAAAGGACTCCTGGGCTGACCACAGGCGGGCACTTGCCCGAGCTGCCGACCACTGGACCCAAGGCCTGCAGCTTTCCACCGGACCGGAGATCCTGGACTTGTTCATCACGGAGCAACTCTTGTGGAACTGCCCTGAGGATCTCCGCCAGTTCATCCGAGACCAGAAGCCAAAGGGGTCCACGGCTACAGCTGCCCTTGCCGATGACTACACCAACAACCGGGCCCCTGAGGCCAGGAGAGCGGCCACCAGCAGCACCTGGAGAGGGGGTAAGATGAATTCTGCGACTGCCCCACCTGCCCCTAGACTGCAGGGGGTGTCCCCCTCAACTCCCCTCTCCAGGCCCGTGGCGGAACCAAGACGGTGCCACCAGTGCAACCTACCTGGACACTTCAAGGCCATGTGCCCTCAGCGTCCCAAGGCCCCGGCTCCGTCCCCGTCCCAAGGGCCGCCCAAGGTGTATTGTGTGGGTGGGGGTGGTGGTAGGTCCCTGGACAGCTTCCAACCTGTCACCGTCGGCCGGTCTGTGACCATAGGACTGCGAGACAGCGCCTCGGAGGTGACTCTGGTGCGGCCTGAGATGGTGTCCCCCCAAGACTTGATCCCTGGAAAAACCCTCGCTGTCTCCGGGATTGGAGGCACTGACCCGGCGCTGCCTGTTGCTGACATTTATGTGGACTGGGGCGCAGGGCGGGGGGTGAGGGAGGTGGGGGTAACTGATCGGATCCCTGCAAACGTGCTACTTGGGACAGATTTGGGGCAGATAACCTCCCAGTTTGGGCCCCCCCAAGGGCTGAACCTTCAGCCAGTACTGACATGACTCCTGACAATGTTAATGTGTTATCTATGAATGATGTAAGGGAGGAGGGAGTGAACTCTGATATTTCTGCTTGCACAGACACCATAGACACACACGCAGCTGCAGCTGTGACAGGAGGGGAGGGGGTCAGAGAAAGGTGTGACAATGCCTCTACAAGTAACCAGCCTGTGAGCTGGGAGCTGTTGCCCTCTGCAGGGATAAGCAGAGAGCAGGGTGCTGCAGGGGGAGGACCAGTGTGTGGGGTGGGGGCTACCACAGCAAATGTGGGGTCCCCAGAGATTTCACAGCGGGGTTCTGTTGCTGCAGGAGGGGAACAGGCAGGTGAGATTGGGGCCGGTCCAGGAGCGGAAGTGCTCCCAGGTAAGATCTCGGTGCATGGTTCCCCCACAACCGGGGTGTCAGGAAGCCAGGTAGGTCTGCCTGAACCGGCGACTTGGTCAGGAACGGAGGAGGAGCAGGCACGACCCACGGTCGCAGCGGCTGTGGCCGCTGTCACCCGCAGTGGGAGTGCTGGAAGCCAAGGGGCCTCCCGGAGGTCCGATAGCTCTTCCCCTTCTGACCAAGTGGCAGCCGAGTCAGGTGGAGGCCAGGACACAGGTCCCGGGGTACTGACTGAAGATGTGACAGTCTCGTCGATTCTGGCCACATCTAGTCAGGGGTTTCAGGCAGCGTTAGAAGCTGACGACAGCCTGAAAGCTCTTAAGGAGCAGGCGGCACAGCCTCCCTCGGACTCGGACCCGGAGCGAGTGGTCTGGGACCAAGGACGGCTGTACCGGGCCACGGTCCAGCAGGGTTCACCGGAGGCGTGGCCCAGGGACCGACAGTTGGTGGTACCCTATCCGTTCCGGACGGAGTTGTTGCGGATCGCACATGAGATTCCGATGGCCGGACACCTAGGGATCGCTAAGACCAAGGCCAGGTTAAACCAGCATTTCTACTGGCCAAAAATGGGGGCCGATGTGGCTGCCTACTGCCGTTCGTGTGAAACCTGTCAGAGAGTGGGGAAGGCGGGGCCACGCCCCAAAGCCCCACTAGTATCTCTGCCAATCATCGATGAGCCTTTCAGGAGGGTGGCTGTGGATCTGGTCGGCCCGCTGGCCATCCCCAGCAGCTCCGGGAAACGCTTCCTACTGACGGTAGTGGACTATGCCACCCGGTACCCAGAAGCAGTGGCCTTGTCGTCCATTCGGGCTGACAAGGTGGCCACCGCATTGCTGGAGATTTTCTCCCGAGTGGGTTTTCCCCAGGAAATGCTCACTGACCGGGGGACCCAATTCATGTCCCAGCTGATGGAGGCCCTCTGTAAGCAAGTCCAGGTGCGACATCTGGTGGCCAGCCCGTACCATCCACAGACTAATGGCCTGTGCGAGCGGTTCAATGGCACCTTAAAGCAGATGCTTAAGATGTTGGTCGACTCCCATGGGCGTGACTGGGAGCGGTATCTCCCACACCTGTTATTTGCTTACCGGGAGGTTCCACAGGCCTCAACAGGATTCTCACCGTTTGAGCTCCTGTACGGGCGACGTGGGCGGGGCCCCCTGGCTCTGGTGAAAGAGGCTTGGGAAGGGGATTTGGCCACCCCTGGAGTGTCGGTTATCGAGTATGTCATGCGCTTCCGGGACAAAATGCAGGCCTTGACGCAACTGGTACACGACAATATGGCTCAAGCCCAGGCCGATCAGAAGCGTTGGTACGACCAGAACGCTTGTGAGAGGACCTACCAAGTGGGTCAAAAGGTGTGGGTACTGGTCCCCGTACCACAGGACAAGCTTCAGGCAGCCTGGGAAGGCCCATACCTCGTGTACCAGCAGCTCAACCCTGTGACGTACCTGGTCACCCTGGACCCTGCCCGTGGAAGGCGGAAGCCCTTCCATGTGAACATGATGAAGGCACATCAGGAGCGGGAGGCATGTGCGCTCCCCGTGTGCAACCTGCCCGAGGAGGGAGAAGCGGAAACCCTCTTGGATATGCTAGCCCAGGTTAGGGCAGGCGGATCCATTGAGGATGTGGAGGTTGGCCACCAGCTCTTGGAGGACCAACGGTCCCAGCTGTGGGCCACCCTACACCCCTTCCGGGGGTTGTTTACCAACCAGCCCGGAAGGACTGACTTGGCTGTCCATCACGTGGACACTGGGGATCATCCCCCGATCCGGCGTTCAGCATATCGGGTCTCCCTGGAGGTGCAGCAACACATGCGCCAGGAGATTGACGAGATGCTGAAGCTGGGGGTGATCCAGGCATCCAACAGCGCTTGGGCCTCGCCTGTAGTCCTCGTCCCTAAGAAGGACCGAACCACTCGGTTCTGCGTGGACTACAGGGGGCTCAATGCTGTCACGGTCGCCGATGCGTACCCAATGCCACGCATCGATGACCTGCTCGATCAGTTGGCCGGGGCTCAGTACCTGACCATCATGGATCTGAGCCGGGGATATTGGCAGATCCCCCTGACTCGCGAGGCCAGGGAACGCTCTGCCTTTATTACCCCATTTGGACTATACGAGTCCACGGTGATGCCATTCGGGATGAGGAATGCCCCTGCCACTTTCCAGCGGATGGTCAACACCCTGCTCAAGGGACTTGAAGGGTACGCGGCCGCGTACCTGGATGACATTGCCGTCTTCAGTCCCACCTGGGAGGACCACCTAGAGCATCTAGCACAGGTGCTCAGGCGGATCCACCGGGCAGGTTTGACCATCAAGCCGGGAAAGTGTCAGCTGGCCATGAGCGAGGTCCAGTACCTCGGTCACCGGGTAGGTGGGAGAACACTGAAGCCCGAGCCTGAGAAAGTGGAGGCCATCGCATCCTGGCCCACCCCCAGGACCAAGAAGCAGGTGATGTCCTTCTTGGGGACCGCTGGGTACTATAGGAGGTTTGTTCCATGCTATAGTAGCCTGGCAAAGCCCTTGACGGACCTCACCAAGAAGAAGCTGCCCTCTGCAGTCGATTGGACAATGGACTGCGAGACAGCCTTCCGGGCCCTAAAGGACGCCCTGTCCAGCCCGCCCGTGCTACAGGCAGCCGACTTCACGCGGCCGTTTGTAGTACAGACCGACGCCAGTGACTTCGGCCTCGGTGCGGTGCTCAGCCAGGTGGACTCTGCGAGCCAAGAGCACCCAGTCTTGTACCTGAGCAGGAAGCTGTTACCAAGGGAAGTTGCCTATTCCACGATGGAGAAGGAGTGCCTGGCCATAGTGTGGGCCCTGCAGCGTCTGCAACCCTATCTATACGGGCGCCACTTCATCGTGGAGACGGACCACAATCCCCTCAGCTGGTTGCACACCGTCTCTGGGACGAATGGGCGATTGTTGCGATGGAGCCTTGCGCTCCAGCAATACAACTTCCCCATTCGCCACAAAAGGGGCCGTGACCACGGTAACGCAGACGGGCTGTCCCGACAAGGAGAGGTCGCGGATGGGCGCACGGGGGAACACCGGAGTGTGCTGCCCCCTAGCGCCCTCAAAAGGGGGGAGGTGTGAGGCAAATCCCGGGATATGAAGATGAATTATGACTCCAGTCATAATCCCTCATCACTCCCTGGCAGTGCCCCCTCCCTTCTTGTTCTCAGTGTTCCACTTACACCTCCATGGCCATGTCCTGTGATATGGAAATTAGGTGGTGTGGGAACAATGGACACAGGATGACTCCCTGCCGTCACCCTGTAGTAGGAGCTGCTAGCTAGTTAGCAAGGCTATGGAAATAGCCAGACAGAACGACTCCAGTAAAAAATGGTTCATATCTCGCAAGCCATATTTCCGATAAATATGGCAACCATAAAAATGGTGTCTCCGCATGCAGACGATGCCGGCACACCCTTTTTATGGGAGCAGGACATCGGGAAATGCCCCAGGCGTGATATCAGCCAATGGGGAACTGGCAGGCAGGTCATGAGTCCCCTCGTTCTGTAGCTAAATTCATAACTGTCACAATGAGAGCATTGGCGTCCGCCTACGACGCTCCCAGGCAAAGTTATGGCCCATATTCCATGTTGGGATATTGTCCATAACTCAAGCCAGGGGTGGAGCAGTGCTCCCTGTGAGGTCACGAAGGTAGGAGGGGACCTGGATCTGCCCAGGTTGATAACCCTACTTCGGCCATTTTCCAAGGTTCTTCTCGCTGGGGGCACGTGTAGGAAACATCTGTGGGAAGGATCCTAGAAACCTGGGTACAGCGCCCCCCTGTGGCCAGACGCAACAAGGTAACTGCTGGAACTGTGTATGCCTGTTTGTAACCCATGCTTTGATTGTAACTGTACTCTGACATATGTATATTCTGTAGATTCCCTATTGTATATATTGTAGTTTCTAGTGTGCTTTAGGCTGATTAAATTATATAATTAATCTTGGGCTGTTCTGTTATCTCGATCTTGAATCCCACGTCTGTGTGTTCGGCTAATAGTTACCGTAAATCGGTTGGTGGCAGCGAATTGTGCCAAGGATTATTGTGGGGAGGCCAGTGAGATTCGGGGAGATTTTATATATTCCGCCCGCGGAGGTCGGGGGAATATATACCTTACTCTCACCGGGGACCCTTCAATAATCGGCATAAGTAGTATAGCGGCCTCCTTGCTTATTGTCGGGCAATTCCATAATTGGCCTGACTATAAGAGGGGCGCTAGAGAGCGCGTCACGTGCTCTGTCTGTCGGTCGGGAGGTATAAAGGAGGGGTGACCCCCACTTGTTACCCCCCGATTGTGACGTACTGGTAGCCAGCGCGGGGGATTTCTGAGTGACCCCCCCGGTGGTTTGTGACAGCCTTGTGAGTTTTACACGTTCTAATCATAGCATTTCTGTATGCAAGGTGTCTATTCGTATTGAATTGATGATGCCCTACAACTTTGTAATTCACTTTTTTTCTCTATCTCGTTCCGTTTTCGAGATAAAAATGCTAACTCCGTTGTTTTCCACCAGGTGGCGCTATAGGTGGTTTCATTGCATAGCGCATGGCTACTTTACTATACCTAGACACCACTTCTATAGCTGCCGCCGTTCTCAAGTTAATGGCAGAGGACAGGATATGGGTGGACACACTGTATATTATTTTAAAGGCCATATTCACACATTCAATATTTTTCAACATTATGTGAAAGCCAAAACCAAGAGTGGGTTAAAAATGCAGAATTGTTGCCCATGTTTCTTATATATTGTTCCTTTGACTCTTCCACTTCTGGTTTTGGTTTATAAATACTTATGTAAAAAAAACAACAACTCACCAAATACTCAAAGTGTAAAAGTTCCTTCCTCGGTGTTTCTGTAAATGTTCAAAGTCCTTCTAAGTTCATAGAAAATTGGTCAATGGTAAAACAGTTTTAGGCCCTGTGCGCACTAGGCGTTTTTACCCGCGGATTTACCCACGGTTTTGCTGCGGAAATTTCTTGAGAAATGTTTGTAATCTTTCTGCAGACATTTCCCAGCAAAACCTATGGGAAAAATAATTAGCTGTACGCACACTGCGGTTTTTTCCTCAAGAAAATTCTTTCTGAATAATTTCTTGAGAAAATGTGCATGTCACTTCTTTTCCACAGGTAGCTGCGGTATACCCCCGGTATTTCACTCCATTCACTGTAATGTAATCGCAAAATACCGGGGGTATACCGCAGGTAGCAAATGATGTGCGGTATACCCCCGGTATAGCCGCGATTTACCTGCGGTAATGTTCATCGCTGCCTGCGGTTTTGCAGGAAGTGATGTCATTATGACAGAAGAGGAAGCGGAGCAGAGTAAACACACACGTCACACTCCCATGACGCCGCACAGAAGCGCTTCCATGTGACCTCCAGGTGCCCGTGCAGTCTGTGTCCCGCTCCAGCCCCGCCGCTGCCTGCACTGCTGTGTGTCAATGTCTGCCCGCAGTATCAGCTGCTTGTCACTCTGCAGCGCAGGCAGACACTGACACACAGCAGTGCGTGCAGCCGCGGGGATGCCGAGCGCTGCTGTCAGGAGGTGAGATGAGATCATTACCTACTGTGACGATCTCCTGCCTCCTGACGTCACCGCAGTCACTGCTGTCTATGCGAGCGGCCCGAGACTGTCACTAGCTGTGATGTCACGGGCTCTCGCGATATTGCTGACAACGTGGCGGGCATAGAAGTCAGTGACAGCGCTGACGTCAGCAGTACAGGAGATGATCACAGCAGGTAATGATCTCATCTATCCTCCTGACAGCAGCGCTAGTCATCCCCTGCAGTGACCTGGGCTATTGATGTTAGCTCAGGTCACTGCATTGCTCTCCCAGCCAATGGGGAACATTCTGTTCTTCATTGACTGGGACAGTGACTATGGTATGGATCGTCATGGGAATCCCCCCCTTTATTGGATTACGCCGGATGTGGAATTAATTGTTGTGTTCAATAAATCGGTGAAAGAGGGAATGTTTTGGGGAGTGTTTTTTCAAATAAAACTTTTTTTGTTGTCTATTTTTTTATTTCTTACTGACTGGGTTGGTGATGTCGGGTATCTAATAGACGCGTGACATCACGAACCCCGGGGCTTGATGCCAGGTGACATTACACATCTGGCAACAACCCCATATATTACTTTGTTTGCCAATGCACCAGGGCAACGGGATGAGTTGCCGCGAAGCGCCAGGATTAGCACGTCTAATGGATGCGCCACTTCTGGGGCGGCTGCGGCCTGCTATTTTTAGGCTGGGGAGTGTCCAATAACAGTGGACCTCCCTAGTCTGAGAATACCAGACCACAACTGTCCGCTTTACCTTGGCTGGTGATCCAATTTGGGGGGGACCCCACGTTTTTTGTTTTAAATTATTTATTTAATGTAAAATAACAGTGTGGGGTGCCCTCTGTTTTGGATTACCAGCCAAGGTGAAGCTGCCAGCTGTGGTCTGCAGGCTGTAGCCGTCTTCTTTACCCTAGCTGGCTACAAAAGATGGGGGGACCTCACGTCGATTTTTTTTTTTTTTTTTTTTTTTTTATTATTTATTTATTTTATGGCTAAATACAAGGCTAGGCACCCTTTAGTGCCACATGAAAGTCACTAAAGGGTGCCAGCTTAGAATATGCAGGGGGGTAGGATATTATATAGGTCTTTCTCATCTATCTCTCTCTCTCTCTCTCTATCTATCTTTCCCTCTATCCATTATCTGTCTGTCTATCGATTATCTATATTATTTATTGCAGTTACAGCATAAAAATCCGCAGGGGCCAACCTGCGGTAAAAAAACGCGGGAAAAACGCATGCGTTTTTCCCGCGCTTTTGGTGCGGTTTTTTATTGTAGGTGCGGTAATCTTCAACTCCCAGAAGTTTCTCAAGAAATTTTCTTGAGAAAAATCACTTTTCTAGTGCGCACATAGCCTTAGGGTATGTGCCCACATTGCAGATTTTCTGTACACAAAACTGCATGTTGTGGCAGGAAAAATGCAGTAGACAAAATTTTTTTTTTTTTTTAATCTCGTTTTGTTTTTTTATTAAAGGGTTCAAGGGTTTCAAGGCGATTATGGGGGGTCCTGCACTGTATCCTCACAATTGGCGGCGGGTCTCCAGCTGATGTTATCCAATTACTGTCATGGCAACCCTGGGTCATCACCATGACCACCTTGGGTTACTGAGCTACGGATCGCCTCACATGCCATGCCGGATGCATTGTCTGTGAGGTGAAGCCAGGTCTGTGAGTGCACCACTGACAGATCTAATCTATTGCTCAGATCGAGCACTGCAATGGATATCAGACACAGGAAAAAATGCAGAAAGAAAGAATTGACATTCTGCAGATTTTTTTTCTGCACCAAAATCTGCAAGGAAAAAATCTGCAACATGTGCACAGCAATTCAAGATTCTGATAGACTTTACTGTGATGCATTTTCCCTTGCAGCATTGATTAAAATCAGCAAGGAAAACGACGCATGAAAAAAAATAGTGCTTCAAGCACAGAGGATTAGTGTCTTTTCACACCAAGAAGACTTGGCAAACACTGTAGACTTTTAGA
The DNA here is from genome assembly GCF_048569485.1 of Anomaloglossus baeobatrachus. Taxonomy (NCBI): domain Eukaryota; kingdom Metazoa; phylum Chordata; class Amphibia; order Anura; family Aromobatidae; genus Anomaloglossus; species Anomaloglossus baeobatrachus. Next base: position 197,563,338 of record NC_134361.1, read on the forward strand.
GAAAAAACAAATCTGGAATTTTAGAAAGATGGAAAAAAATTACAGAACCATACCAACATTTTGTTTTTTTATTATTTCCCTGGAGTGGTGCTTAAACGTTAAGTCCCCTGCCCCTGGTCTATACTCACCTGTCGCCACCGCACCCGTAGGTCTAATGTGATCTGTGACCTGTCAGCCGTTCCAGTGTTTCATGGAGCGAGTGGAGGTCAAAACTCTATGAGAGCCTCGTTCTGGCCTCCTTCTGGCTCTCATAGAGTTGTACTGAGACCTTGTGACGTAACTTCTGACTTCCGGACAATCCGATGTTACGGGCAAAAAATGGTGCTGCGGTACAAAGCTCAAAAACGAAGCTGCTGGAAGGTGAGCATATGATAGGGGGGAGGGTGCTTACATTTAAAGCGCCACTCCAGCGGTGAATATAATATATAATGTATGTTTCGGATTATAAGACGCACTTTCCTCCCAAAAATTTGGGAGGAAAATGAGGGGTGCGTTTTAAAATCCAAATATAGCTTACCAGGGGGGCTGTCTGTGCAGCAACCGGGTGTGTTCGGGCGGCCGGGTGGCTGTGGCTGCGTGTCTGCAGCCGGGTGCCTGTCAGTGCCGGCTGCCTCTCTGACCTGGAGACCGGTTGGCTCTCTGTGCGGGTTGGCGGATGGCCTACTGGCTGCCACTCTGTGCGTGCGGGTGGCTGTGTGGACTGCGGTGGCTCTGCGGCAGGTGTCCCAGTGTGTCCGTGGTCCCAGTTTCAAATGATGGCACAGGGAGTTAGCGCGTGCGCAGATGGAGCTCTTGGATGAGAGCTCCATCTGCACATGCGCCGCTCCAGGCGCCATCATTTGAACCAGGACCACAGACAGACTGGGACATTCTCCGCACCGGCCTGCTATACCACTCGCCTGCCGCCACTGCTGCCACTACTTACCCGCCGCCGTTGCTGCCACTACTGACGTGCCACTGACCTGCCGCCACTGACCTGCCGCCACTGCCACCATGGACCCGCCACGGCTGCCAGCTCAACCTCTGCCTCCTGTTACCCTGCTTCACTACCACTGCTGCCCCCTCCGGTAAGACATCACCGGAGTATAAGACGGACCCCATTTTTATTTTACTTACCTTTTTTTATCTCTAAGTTTGGGGTGCGTCTTATAAAACGAAAAATACGGTGTACTTCCCATCAAAATGCCTGGAGCCTGATGCTTCTGCCAACATAGCTAAATGTGGACTATTTCACTGTGTGTGTGTGTGTGTGTGTGTGTGTGTGTGTGTGTGTGTGTGTGTGTGTGTGTGTGTGTGTGTATATATATATATATATATATATATATATATATATATATATATATATATATATATATATATATATATATATATATATATACGTACGTACGTACGTACGTACGTACGTACGTACGTATATATATATATATATATATATATATATATATATAAAATATATTTATTTATTATTTTTTTTATGTAGATTGCAGGTACCTGCTTAGGGAATTAAATAATTTTCTCATCCTTGTAAACATGTACTTCTTCTTACCATATGTGCTGGATACCCACTGAATTAACACTGAATGTTTACCCAATTAATAATGTGCGTTATGAGATATTTCTAGTGACACCTTCAAGTCTCAGAAATTCTGCAGGTTAAAAAAAATTGTTTTTGAGATTTTGCTAATTGTTACTTTTGCCTTCCTCTGCCAGCACAAGTTACCTCTGGTCTGTGTGGTTTGTGGTAGTGCTGTTTTCTGCAGCAATCACATGCAAAGCAAAGTCTTATGTTAGTGTTTTATTTTTTTTCTAAACAATATCTTAATGCTTCTGCATATACATTTTTTTTTTGCACTAGCCTCTCCTGTAAAGATGCATGGAATACAGCCAGGAGCTGTATAGATGAGATAACCCTTTAAAGAGACTCGGCAGGTTTTTTCAACCCAATCTGAGAGCAGCATAATAAAGAAACAGAGATCCTGATTCCAGCAGTATGTCTCTGGGCTGCTTCCTGCAGTGATGATCACTAGAGGACTAGTAAATCTGCTGCCATGTTGTCCTCCATAGTCGGGCGGCCAGATCCCCACCACTGATTGTTAGCTTCCTGCCTATGCAAAATATACACAGAAAACTGTCAATCAGTGGTGTGGGTGGGGTTATACAGAGCTCAACATTCAGAGAACTGGTAGATCTGTGGCAGAGGAAGTGGTGATTTTACCAAAACTGCAGCAAGCAGCCCAGTAAGTGATACATCACATGAGGCAGGATCTCTTCCCCTACATCATGCTGCTCTCATGTGTGTTAGTAAGAACATGGTGATAGATTTTCTTTGAGATGAATACAGGCCCTTTAAAGATAAATGGTTGGACTATATTTAACGTAACAACAAGGTGATGATATCAGAAGGGCAAGTTACACCTGTGCAGATATGATACTGGTTTACTCCATCTTTGAATCAACCCAGCTTTGAAAGGGTACTTTCACACTTGCGTTCAGCGGAGTCCGTCACTATGGAGAATAGCGCAGTCCGTTAACGCACTGCGCTATTCACCATAGACTTGTATAGACGACGCACTGTAACGCAAGTGTCAGTGTTGCATCCGCTGGACGACGCAGCGTAGTTATTTTGACGCTGCGTCGGGCGGAAGGAACGCTGCATGTATTGTTTTTTTGAGCGACGGAAACCTTTATTTTTCACTGCGCATGCTCTTTTCTTTTTTTTTTTTTTATTTTAAAATCACAGAAACTTTATTTTGTTTCTCGGTGGCCGAACGTTCAGCTGAGCGCCCGGCCGCTGGCATGTCATAGCGCTCAACTGAGTGCCCGGCCGCCGGCATGTGATAACGCTCAGCTGAGCGCCCGGCCGCCGGCATGTGATAAGGCTTAGCTGAGCGCCCGGCCGCCGGCATGTCATAGCGCTGAGCTGAGCGCCCTGCTGTCGGCATGTGATAACGCTCAGCTGAGCGCCCGGCCGCCGGCATGTGATAAGGCTCAGCTGAGCGCCCGGCCGCCGGCATGTGAGAAGGCTCAGCTGAGCGCCCGGCCGCCGGCATGTGATAGCGCTCAGCTGAGCGCCCGGCCTCCGGCATGTGATAGCGCTCAGCTGAGTGCCCGGCCGCCGGCATGTGAGAGCGCTCAGCTGATCACCCGGCCGCCGACATGTGAGAGCGCTCAGCTGATCGCCCGGCCGCCGACATGTGATAGCGCTCAGCTGAGCGCCCAGCCGTCGGCATGGGATAGCGCTCAGCTGAGTGCCTGGCCGCCGGCATGTGATAGCGCTCAGCTGAGCGCCTGGCCGCCGGCATGTGATAGCGCTCAGCTGAGCGCCCGGCCGCCGGCATGTGATAGCGCTCAGCTGAGCGCCCGGCCGCCGGCATTTTATAAGGCTCAGCTGAGCGCCCGGTCGCCGGCATGTGATAGCGCTCAGCTGAGCGCCCGGCCACTGGCATGTGATAGCGCTCAGCTGAGCGCCTGGCCGCCGGCATGTGATAGCGCTCAGCTGAGCGCCCGGCCACTGGCATGTGATAGCGCTCAGCTGAGCGCCCGGCCACTGGCATGTGAGCGCTCAGCTGAGCGCCCGGCCGCCGGCTATTGAGAGCGATCAGCTGAGCGCCCGGCCACCGGTAAAACTGTAAAGAAGGAAAAAAAAAAAGCTTTACATTGTTTTGTACGATCCGTAGCATCCGATGCATCCGTCACACAACGCAATGCTACGGAAGCCGTCCAACGCAAGTGTGAAAGTAGCTAAATAGACATTATTTGGAGGCAATAACTTATTTTCCCCTATACCTTTTATAAACCCACACCACCGAATTGACGATCTTATCGTCATGAGACTGAATTTCATTGCCTTGAAGTCTGCCCCTGTGAGAATAGTCAAGGGGGAAATGCTGATATCTACATTAATTGGTCTTTGCTACACCCTTGTGTTATAATATTAGTTTTTAGCATGCAAATATATGAAAATAATATGTGATGTATTACACAGAAACAATCCAAACATGTCTGTACTCTGCCATGGATGCAATGTCAAAGGCCGTTCTTTTCATTCATGTTTGCTTCTATTACACCATTTTTTTCCCTCACATTGAATAGTGAAATCCATCTGTGATTTTTTTTTTAATTATAATAAAAAATGGTCTGTAAATACATCTGCAGATTTCCCATAGAGAAGGCAGAGAGTTTATTACCATCTCTACCCTCCTGGTCGCTGCATACACGGTGCTGAACAGGGGCTGTGGATACAGTTTAGGAAGAAGTGGGATCGCTTCCTCCTAGTGATCATGTCAGGTTCCATGTTACAGGGAAATCCATAATAAAAAATATGCCTTTTAGGCTGCTTTCACACATCCGGTTTTTGCCGTGCGGCACAATCTGGGAAAGAACGGAGACGGCATGCGTTGCTGCCGGATCCGGTCTTTCCACCATAGACTTGTAATAGCGCCGGATTGTGCCGCATGGCCTTGCGTTGCATCCGGTGTTTGCCGTATCCGGCGTAAATAGCTGATCCAGCGGCCGGGTGGAACGCTGCTTGTCTCCTTCGAATAACCGTATTGCGCCGGATCCGGTGCCGTGCGACGTGAGTTACAATGAAAGCCTATGGGCGCTGAATCCGTCATCATCCGGCATATGACGGAATCCAACGACGGATCCGGTTTTTGGAACTGCGCATGCTCAGTAGCACAACGGATCCGTCAAAAAACAGCTGGAACACATGGAAAAAACTGATGCAACGGATCTGTTTTTTCGACGGATCCGTTGCATCAGTTTTTTTGCCGGAATGTGCCGGATGGCAAAAAAACGGATGTGTGAAAGCAGCCTTAGTATCCTTGAGGGTCTTTTATAACTTTATGGGGTACACAATGTGTGATATATATATATATATATATATATATATATATATATATATATATATATATATATATATAAAAAAGCAGGATTGAAAAAAGAAAGCTATTGCTAGACTGAACCTCTGTTTCTAGCTTCTCCCTTGACACAAAATATCGTATATTAGATATTAAGTGTATTTATTGGTACTTTGTGGTCCAAAAAGAAATCAGAAAAATGTGAAAAACAGTAGTTTTTTTTCAATACTGAGAGAAAGCTAGTATAGCATAAACATTTCTTCTTTTTTAATTGAAAAGTGGAAAACTAAAACTCCTGTATTGTATATGTGAGTGGGCTTGGTTTGGTGCTCCTGTATGCTAATATATATTCTGATACTTTATTGTACACCTTGGGCTGTCGGCGAGGGTCATGTGCTGCTCTTTCATGGAATCACTCGCCCTCCCCCCCCTCCTCAAATTTTGGTTTCTCTCCATTATATGGGTTTTTCAAAGTGAAGTTTTATTTCTGTAAAGGGAATCTGTCAGCAGGTTTTTGTTATGTACGCTGAGGCAGCATGCTGCAAGGGTTAGCACAAAAAGTTCAGGCATGCCTGTTTTGTCACAGTCCAATCTTTTGGTTTCTTGTTGCTATGTTTGTTTAATGAGGACCAACCACCAGGATTTTCCTATATAAATTAAAGCCAGTGCTATACTTATTGATTCTACACATAGCTTTAGTTGTGAGATCGGATGTATACTTTCTGAAATACAGGCAAGTAAAGTTTGTGAAATGCACTGTTAATTGATTGATAGCAGCTACAGAATATCTAATAGGTGGGTCGGGTTTTGCTAGTTATTCCCGCCTCTATCTGCCTGCCTGTCCTTCCTCCCCCTGTCTGTTATTACAGGGGGAGGAAGGAAGGATAGGCAGGCAGACAGGGGCAGGAATAACTAGCAAAACCCGACCCACCTATTAGATATTCTATAGCTGCTATCAATCAAATAACAGGGCATTTCACCAACTTTACTTGCCTGTATTTCAGAAGGTATACATCCGATCTCACAACTAAAGGTATGTTTAGAATTTGCATGAGAGCATCAGTATAGCACTGGCTGTAGTTTATATACTGCTCAAAAAAATAAAGGGAACACTTAAATAAGGATTTTGTATTTTTGTGTTCCCTTTGTTCTTTTTGAGCAGTATATATGAAAATCCTGGTGGTTGATCTTAAGCAGCAGCACCCTTATCATTGCACGACTAGAAACTCACATGCAGAGTAGTCCAAAACGCCCCCCCCCCCCCCCGATTGATACCTCTATAGAGAGCCTGGTGTTGTGGGACAGCTCACTCAGCACTGCTACATGACTAAACCTAAGTGTCAGAACGGCTGCAGTCAGTAATCTAAGTGATACACCATTGGATTCAGGATCTCCTTGCCTACATCATGGTGCTCTGATGAATATTTTATTTCCTGCTGCTTTTCGGGTGCAAGTCCTTCTATAGAGATTAACGCTCTACTATTCCACGCCTGTTTCTCTTTATCCTATTAAAACGATAAATTGTGAGCATGTTGTCTGAGCTACAGACAATTCCTATTACTGTTCCAGCGTTTAGCTACCAGTCCTTATACTGCACTAATGTAGTTTAACATGACAATTTCTGCAGAAAAGTAATGAGTGTCTGAACCACTTATACTGCAGATGGCAGCTGTACTGATAGGCTCCCTGTAAAGTGAACTCCGTGGTCTAATGATGTGGAAAAAGTCACCCAGGAACATCTAGCAAATCTCTAAAAGCTCAGAGGAATTGCTGCAAGGTGAATCACACATCCTGTTGGAGTTTCACTCAACAGTTCTCTAATGAAAGTACAAAATGCAGAAGATGGGTTTTATTCATTGTGAAAAGCCTATTTTACAATGGGGTGGAATTTTAAATAGGATATCTAATTACATCCGATCTGTGCTGCGCTTTTACCAAAAGGGCTGAATAGGAGAGAGCGTTATTACCGACAGGTTTTCAGTCCATCGAACACGACGGCTGTGAAGTTCTACTTCAGCCGTGTGACACATCGATCTGCAGGCCATAGTTCGGAAATAAAGTGAGGCAATCGGGACGCTGCTTTTGTAGCTGATTGTGGGTGCAGGCAGAATATTCAGTAAGGTCACGCTCCACAGATGGAAACACAATGCCTAATGTCTCCTGTGAGGGTGCCAGCCTTGTGCTACAGTCGTCAATTACTCTGAATTCCATCACTTTAAAGGGAACCTGTCACCAGTTTTTTTTGCCCTATAAGCTGCGGCCACCACTACCGGGCTCTTATATACAGCATTCTAACATGCTGTATATAAGAGCCCAGGCCGCTGTGTAGAACATAAACACTTTATAATACTCACCTAAACCGGTTGCTGCAGTGGATGTGGCTCAGATGGACGTCTTCGTCCTCCGGTGCCGGCGCCGCCTCTTTCGGCCATCTTTGTCGCCGCCTCTGTCATCCTTCTGAAGCCGCAGTGCATGACGCGTCCGACGTCATACACACTCGCCGGCATTCAGGTCCTGAGCAGGGCGGATCAAAGTATTATAGTGCGCATGCACAGGAGCGGCGAGTGTGTATGACGTAGACGCGTCCTGCACCGCGGCTTCAGAAGTAAGACGAAGATGGCCAAAAGAGGCGGCGCCGGCACCGGAGGACAGACGCCCATCTGAGCCACATCCAGCACGGCGACCAGTTTAGGTAACTATTATAAAGTGTTTTTTACCTTCTACACAGCGGCCTGGGCTCCTATATACAGCATGTTAGAATGCTGTATATAAGAGCCCACTGGTGGTGGCCGCAGCTTATAGGCCGAAAAACTGGTGACAGGTTCCCTTTAAAGATGTCTCAGTAAAAAGGTTTTTTTACCTAATAGATATGTACATAAGTGTGTTAACCAATTCAAGCCTGGACCATTTAGCCATGTCCCTAACTGGGCACATTTTATCATTTTTTTTCGTACATGCGGTTTACAGAGCTGTAAACAAATAATCCTTTTAGACACTCAAGTAATTTTGGCGTCTTGTTTTCCTTATACATCAGGCTTCATTGTCATGTCAAATTGTCAGTGTCATAATTCTATTTTTTTTATTTTTTTTGCAGACTGGAAAAATAAAGGAAATTAATGTCTGCTTTTCCTTTTTTTATTTTTTTTTATGACCATAAGGGTCCTCTAAATTACATTGAAAAATGCAATCCCCATTCTATAACAAGTAGTTTTATGCATAGGACATGTTTTGTTTGTGTTTTTGTAACAGAAATTTGGATTCTAAGTGGCATTCTATTCTATTATTTATCGTTCATTTATTTTACGCATTTTGATTTCTCCCTCATAACAGACCTTTAGGGGCATTTAAATATTGAAATATTTTTTATTTTCATCCTATTCCCCCTGTAACTGGGGCTGGTGTATTAGGCCCAGTTACAGCGGAAATGCCGCCTCCTGGCCTTATATTAGAGATGTCCGGGCCTCCTAAAACCCAGCAGCTCCTCCTTCCTCTCTATACACCGTAATCACATGACCGTTATGAATGGAGCAGTTCACGCCATCAGCTTTTTTTTATTACTGCCAACACAGCGCTTCTTTGGCGCTGTGTATACAGCGATCGAGTGGGCACAGATTATCATAACCATCTCTGCTTTCTTTATGGGGACTCCGGCTGCCTCCAATAGCTAGATCTTCCCTCCTGCAGCTACAAGATCACTTGTAACTGTGTGATTGTGCAATGACATTTTAGAATAGGAGAAGGGAACGCTCGGACAGCATCGCTCTATACAGTGTGAGCCAGCAAAGCTGAAGAGCGGTACCGTTCGACGGAAGACGAATGGAATGATACTAAAAACTATGGAGGACAGCAATCTAACCATACACTGACTGTACATTATATAGGACCCTGATTCCATTAATGTCACAGTGCCACAGGTCGCTGTTCGGCCCCAGCCTAAATATGACAATTCGGCTTTATATTTTTGCATTCTTACCAAGTGTTTCCCAACAAAGAGTAGTTCAGCATCCTAAATATCCTTACAAATAGCAATCCATCATGCCAACTACTTAAAGCTTCTGCCAGTAACAGTCTGTGCTTCTGCCAATGTCTTTAAAGCAGATGACTATTAGAAACTCCTTACTCATAAATCTAAATTCAGCGGCCTTCAGCACCGCGCTTCATTGGAGCCTATTCAGCGGCTTTATCCGTCTTTTTTTCTTATATTTTTGCATTGGAGAAAACAGTAGGTTTTGTGTTTTTGCAGCGGGTTGTTTTTTTTTTTTTGGCAATGATTTTGTGGACGTTTTGGGGGGAGGGGGAATCGGCATTTGTTAATACAACCTGTCAATAAAACGTGTATTGATTTCACTTCCCAATGTGGACATGAGGTGCTGGATAATTCCTCTAATCCAGTTTAAAGGAGGTTTATAGGTTGGAGAAAGACCTAGGTCCATCTAGTTCAATTTTCCTCCACCAATTATACATTTTGTCACTAAATCACTTATAACTGACTATATTATGTGTACTGACTGAGGAAATTGTCCAGCCCTTTTTTAAAAGTGTGCTTTACGCGCTGCGACATCACTAGCGATTGATAGCGATGTGGAGCACGATAGTACCCGCCCCCGTCGTACGTGCGACATTTCGTGATCGCTGCCGTAGCGAACATTATCGTCACACGCACATACCTGTGCAGCGACATCGCTGTGACCACCAAACAATCCCTCTTTCAAGGGGGAGGTGTGTTCGGCGTCACAGCGACGTTACCGCGACATCACTAAGCGGCCGTCCAATAGAAGCAGAGATAAGTGGGACGTAACATCCCGCCCACCTCCTTCCTTCCGCATTGCCGGTGGACGCAGGTAAGGAGATGTTCGTCGTTCCTGCGGTGTCACACATAGCGATGTGTGCTGCCGCAGGAGCGACAAACAACATCGTACCTGCAGCAGCAACGACATTAAGGAACGGAGCGACGTGTCAACGATCACCGTTTTTGGACGATTTTGCGATCGTTGATCGTCGCTCCTTGGTGTCACATGCTGCGATGTCGCTACCGGCGCCGGATATGCGTCACTAACGACGTGACCCCGACGATATATCGGTAGCGATGTCGCAGCGTGTAAAGCACCCTTTAGTGTCTGTGTACCTCTTCCACAGTCTGACTGATCTCACTGTAAAGAACCCTTTCCTATTAACCCTTCACCCCTACGCGATTTTCCGTTTTCATTTTTTGCTCACCTTCTTCGGAGAGCCGTAACTTTTTTTATTTTTCCATCAATCTTGCCATATAAAGGCTTATTTTTTGCGAGATGAGTTGTAATTTTGAACAAAATCATTAGTTTTACCATATAGTGTACTGGAAAATGGGGGGAAAAAAATCCAAATGCTGTGAGATTGCAAAAAAAAAAAAGTACAATTGCACAATTGTTTTTGGCATATTTTATTCAGTGTTCACTAAAAGGTAAAACTAACGTGTCAGTGTCATGCCTCGCGTCGGTTCGAGTTCGTAGATAACAAACATGTATAATTTTTACCTTTATCTAAGTGGTGAACAAAAATCTTAAATTTCGTAAAACAAAAACCCTGCGCTTTTGGCACCATTTTCCAAGACCCGTAGCGTTTTCGCTTTTCGGGGTCTAGGGCTCAGTGACAGCTTAATTTTTGCTCCTTGAGCCAACGTTTTTAATTATTCCATTTTTGTGCGGATGCTACGTTTTGATTGCCTGGTATTGCATTTTAAAAAATGTTGCAACAACTAAAAAATGTAATATTGGTGTTTGGAAATTTGTCCTCACCACGCCGTGTACAAATCAGATTAATTGATTTTATATTTTGATAGGTCAGGCATTTCTGAACTCAGAGATTACAAATACAGTGGAACCTTGGATTACGGGAATAATTTGTTCCGGGAGTGTGCTCTTAAACCAAGTTACTCTTATATCAAAGCGAATTTTCCCACAATTCGTTCCACAACCCAAAAATATTTACTGTATTTATACAAAATTATTACAGTAATACAAAATAATGTACTGTATTCATATACAATTATTACAGTACACTAATACAAAATACTGTACAGTAAAATCATATAAAGCAAATTAAACTGCACGTTAGCTTACAATATCATTGTTGGTGTGCAGGAGGTACAGTACAAGCAATGTGCTGCACTGGTTATCAATAAGAAAGTACAATACTGTGTCCACAAATGCAAATTAATAGACATGCTATATAGTATACTGTACAATGGTATACTGTATACAGTACATATGTTCAGAAGGGTACCGTCAGAGCGGCTCACAGCTTGGTGAAAGGACAGAACCGGAAGTGTGCACGGTGAGTATTCGCTCTTATTGCAAAGCATTGCTCTGAAACTAAGTTACAAATTTGTAAAAAAGCTTTGCTTGTCTTGCAAAACGCTCTCTAACCAAGTTACTCTTAATCCAAGTTTCCATTGTATGTATATTTTTTTTTAATTGTTTTATTTTTATTTTTTTCATATTTTTAAAGACATTATTTTTTTACATTTTTTATTCAGGGGACTTTATGGATCAGCAGTCTGATCACTTGTGCATTTCTGTTGATTAGAGCTGCACAGCTCAGATCAGCAAAAATGCACTGTTCCTTTAAGAGCCGCCGCTCTGTCTGCTCTTCCAGGAAGTACGTCATGATAGCGACAGGAGTTCTCACATGACCCGTCGCTACCATGGCAACCATCGGCTCCCCGTGAACGCTTTACAGGGCATCCGATGGCGGTGGGGAAAGGCGCGATCCCTGCCGCAGTCAGAATATTGCACTGTCACATTTTGACATCACAATCTATGTGGCAAGCATGCGCCTGTTGCCCCACATGTCTGCTGTTCAAATCAGCAGACATGTGCAGAGATAACCGCCGAACAGTTCCGTCCTTGGTCGTAAAGGGGTTAAGAGAAAATTTTGGGGGAATGTTTATTACTTAGTAGCAAAGCCCCACCGATGTCAGTTTCACCAATGTCCCGGCTGCTCTGCTCCGTCCTCAAAGCAGAAAAGTGTCTTCTCAATTGGTACATATGGGAGCGGTGCATAAAGGGTCTGCTCACATTAAAGCAGGTCCCTTCTCTTCTGCAACCAATACATAGATGGAGGAAGGCGGCTGGCTTAGCTATTGAGTTGATCTGTCAGCCAGCCCCCTTCACACAAAGCACCATTGATGCGCTGACCTAGAGAACACCTTCCTATGTAGAGCACTGGTCTGAAAGTAAAGAAGCCGGATCCCATAGATATTGGTGGATCTTTCCAGTGCAGTAATGAGGTATAACCTCTGTTGTTGCGTAATTTTGTGTTTGTTGCCCCCTTCCCTGATGGTTATTTGGGTTTTATTAGGAATGGAGAAAGTTGAGTGAAGACTGCTCTGTAAGAAAAGTAGTTTTCTCTTTCGAAACCACTTTTTACACCCAATTGATAAAAATACAAATCTAAAAAAAATGGAACCATTTCCCGATCGTCTGCCATAGGTGTGAATGGCTCTGTGAGTGCAAGGGCTACATTTCATTTCAATTCCGATCTTCTTTTTATTTTTCAGGGAGGAAAAGACAGAAGATTTAGACCAGAAAGATAAACCACCAAAACTCAGGAAAGTTAAAAAGGATAAAAAGAATGATGACGACAAACCTGAAGAAGGACATCCATCAGCGGAGGAGCCCGGCGAAGAGGGAAAAGCAGAGGTACCAGAAAGTACCGAAGCTGCACCCGTGGTGCCTGCTGAAGCCTCTGCCTCCCCAAAGCAACGGCGCTCTGTTATTAGAGATAGGGGGCCCATGTATGAAGACCCCACTCTTCCCGAGGGCTGGACAAGAAAACTGAAACAAAGAAAGTCCGGGCGATCTGCCGGAAAATATGACGTCTATTTAATAAAGTAAGTAGTCCAAAATGACCAGGAATATGAATGTCTATAGCATGTTAGTGCGCTGAAATTATATGGTAAAGGGGTATTAAATTTCAGGTTTAGAGAGCTGATCATAAATACCATTAGAGTATGTGCACATGTAGTCTTTTTGGAGTTGTGACTGAGGTTAATCGCCATCGCTCAAGTTTTTCCGAGGATTTTGAGAATCTGGCACCAGACCCCCTCAAACAGCTCTGTGTACCCTTAGGTAGTCTAAGTTAAGGCGTTATCCTATAAGCAATATTAATTATGTCCATAGGATTAATGGTAAATTTATGATCGCTCTGGGTCTGGCTGCAGGGACTCCAGTTACACGAACTTGGGCCCAATGTCACCTGTGTGGTGTGAATGGAGTGGTAGAAAGCATGGCCGTCTATAGACAGAATGAAGCAGTGGTCCTCCATGCTCACTACCTCTGCTTTCATACAGGACTTTGGGGCACTAGTGCTCTGGATCTTTGTGTTTTTTAGCATCCAGACCCTCAGCAATCATAAATATATCACCTACTTTGTGATACTGACAACCACTTTATAAGAAGAGGGTCCTCATCTAATAACCAGAGGAGAGAGGGGAGGGGAGGCGGCAGAGTTCTGAAGAAGCCACCATGGATTTGTATACAGTGGAACCTTGGTTAACAAGAACCATCCGTTCTGGAAGTGTGCTTGTTAACCAAGTTACTCGTTCAGCAAAGCAAGATTTCCCATAGGAAATCATTGGAATGCAGACCATTCGTTACACAACCTGTTAAATGTCCCATCCTGGTCCCCTATTGTGTCATTCCACACACGTTCAATCACGCACAAACACGCAGAAACACACACACACATATTATGCTCACCTTACCTTCCGTTCCATCGCCGGCCTCCTGGTTCTTGAAGTTCGCCGGTACAGGATGTGTATCGGGTAACCATCGTGACCGATGTCGGACCTTCCACTCCCAGAGCGCTGACGTCAAAGGCAGGAGCCGCTTGCCTCTGATTGGTCAGCGCACTGCCTTTGAGTAGTGGCTGACAGGGGAAGTTCCTCCCTCGTCGCGATGGTTACCGGATACACATCCTGTAGCGGCGAACTACAAGAACCATGAGGCCGGCGATGAAACGGAAGGTAAGGTGAGCATAATATCATCACCGGCCTCATGGTTCTTGTAGTTCGCCGCTACAGGATGTGTATCCGGTAACCATCGTGACGAGGGAGGAACGTCCCCTGTCAGCCGCTACTCAAAGGCAGTGCGCTGACCAATCAGAGGCAAGCGGGTCCTGCCTTTGACGTCAGCGCGCTGGGAGTGGAAGGTCCGGCATCGGTCGCGATGGTTACCCGATACACATCCTGTACGAGCAAACTACAAGTTCCAGGAGGCCGGCGAGGGAACGGAAGGTAAGGTGAGCATAATATGTGTGTGTGCATGTTTGTTTGTGTGTGTTTCTGTGTGTTTGTGTGGACTGCAAGAGTGGGTCAGAGCGCGGTGGATGTACGGATCCGGAAGTGTGTGCGGTGAGGATTTTGCTCGTACAGCAAAGCTTTCTCGTAAACCAACTTACAAATTTACAGCAAGCTTTGCTCGTTAAGCGAAATACTCGCTAACTGGGTTACTCGTTAAGCGAGGTTCCACTGTCTATGGACACCTTCTTTATTTCACCGCTCCTGGGTGGGCATTGTAAGGTTCCCCCTCACATTGCAGTTGACTGCTAGGGGCCCCAGCACTGAGAAACTGTAAATAAAGTCCCCCAGCGATAACCTGATGATAGATTCCAAAGAGAACAACTCCTTTACCCCTGGGTGATTTTTCATTTTTATTTCTCTTTCAATATAGCCATATGAGGGCTTGTTTCTTTACAGGGCGAGTTGTACTTTTAAATGACTCCTTGCATTTTAACATATAGTGTACTGGAAAACGGGGAAAAAATTCCAAGTGTATTAACCTCATAACGACGGCCGTACGACTTAAAGCGGCGGCAAAACAGGGTACTTATTCTGTTCCGCCGCTTTAAAGCGGCGGCCCGAAAAAACCCTGTAGCGCCCCCCAGCGACCGAAAATCTCGGGGGTTTCAGCTACCGGGGGTAGCTGAGACCCCCCAGATTATGAATCGGGGTGTTTTTTTTGGACCCCGATCATGTGATCGGCGGTATACACCGTATACCGACGAACACATGAAAAAAAAAGAAATGGCCGGTAAAACTGATTTCTTTTTCATCTGACATGATCAAACATGTCAGATGAGAAAGAAATCTAACCCCCTAGTGCCCCCAAAGCCCCCGGTACCGGAGAGTCCCCCCACCCCCACCCCTACCCCCACCGGACATCCAAAATGGCGCCGAAGCGCACAGAAAACTGCCGCCGGCGCCGGCTCTGCAGTCATTTCCCTCCGATCTGAAATGATCAAACATTTCAGATCGGAGGGAAATGTCCTCCCCCTGACCCCTCCTCCGGTCCACCGGAGCCCTCTGGTCACCGGAGCCCCCTCCGGTTCTCCAGAGCCACCACCCCCCTCCCCCCTCCGGAGCGTGGAAGATGGCGGCACACAGCGCGCGGCCGCCTTCATTCTGCTCTTTCTGCCGCATGTGACACGTCACATGCGGCAGAAAGGTGTCCCCAGGTCCCACTAGGTCACCCCCCGTCACCCCCCGTCCCCCCCCCCCCCAAGCCCCCGGTTATACGTTACCTGTCTGCCGCTCCGGGCCCGCGATCGCCGCCTCCTTCTTCAATGCTGGCGGCGCATGCGCAGACAGCGGCTGTCAGCTGGATCCCTGCAAGCAGGGATCCTGCTGACGTCGCTGATGCACAGGCTCCACTGTGGACCGGGGGAGGGTGAGTGCAGTGATCTGCAGCCACACTCCTCACATGGAGAGGCTGCTGTTCCAGAAAATGGGGGGTACGTTCTGTGAGCGTGCCCCTCATATTCTGGAATGAGGTTACTGCAGGTCACTCTGCCCTAGGTTGGACCGGGGCAGTGTGAGTGCAGTATTCTCAGATTACTGCACCCACACTGCTCATGGAGAGCTTGCTCTTCCAGAAAATGGGGGATACGTTCCCTGAACGTGCCCCCCATATTCTAGAAGATCCAGAGTCGGCGCGGGACCTCCAAAATGGATTACAGCGACCGGAATTTCTTTATTTTCAATAAATTGGTAAAAGAGGAATGTTTCGGGGAGTGTTTTTTCAAATAAATTTTTTTTTTGTCTTTTTTTTTTCTATTACTGACTGGGTTAGTGATGTCGGGTATCTGTTCAGATGCCGTGACATCACTAACCCCAGGGCTTGATGCCAGGTGACATTACAGCTGGTATCAACCCCATATATTACCCCGTCTGCCACCGCACCAGGGCGCGGGATGAGCTGGGGCGAAGCGCCAGGATTGGCGCATCTAATGGATGCGCCACTTCTGGGGCGGCTGCGGCCTGCTATTTTTAGGCTGGGAAGAGTCCAATAACCATGGCTCTTCCCACCCTGAGAATACCAGACCCCAGCTGTCCGCTTCACCTTGGCTGGTGATCTAATTTGGGGGGGACCCCACGTTTTTGTTTTTTTTTAAAAAACGCCTGGGGAGCCCTCCAAATTGATCACCAGCCAAGGTGAAGCTGTCAGCTGTGGTTTGCAGGCTACAGCTGTCTGCTTTACCCTAGCTGGCTATCAAAAATAGGGGGGACCCCACGTCGTTTATTTTAATTATTAATTTTTTGGGGGGCTAAATACAAGGCTAGGCACCCTTTAGTGCCACATGAAAGGCACTAAAGGGCGCCAGCTTAGAATATGCAGGGGAATGGGACGTTATATTTGTTTGACATCTATCCATTCATCCATTGTAGCATTTTACGCTGTGTGCCCACAATCAGGGTTTGCAGCGTTTTGGGCGCAGAGTGTTTTCCCTGTGTCCATAATGCTGCGTTGTGCAGTAGAAGCACAGTGGAAGGATTTTTAGAAATCCCATGCCCAATGTGCTTCTTTTCTCCGCAGCATAAACCGACCTGTGGCGCAGCTTCCCGAGCCTCAGCATGTCAATTTATGCTGCGGAGATGAGTGTTCTCTGCAGGTAGCATAGAGCTCCACAGCGGCCTGAACCCAAATCGTGGGCTTGGGCAGCTGCGTTCTCCCGTGGACAACACTCACATCTCTGCAGGAGGCTGACACTGTGTACTAGATGCCGTGTCGCTGGATCATGGCCACAGAGCCTAACAGTGAGACATTTGTTGCTACAGCAACATTTTTGTGAAGTACCTGTGGATTCAAAATGCTTACTATACTCCTGAATAAAATCCAGTTTCCAAAATGGGGTCACTTGTGGGGGTTTTCTGATGTATAGGTACCCAAGGGGCCCTGCTAATGTGACATGGTGCGCGCAATTTATTTCAACTTTTCCAGAATTCAAATGGTGCTCCCTCCATTCCAAGCCCTCCCATTTATCCAAACAGAGGTTTTTGGCCACATGTGGGGTATCCCTGTGCTCATAAGACATTGGATAACAACCTGTGGGGTCCACGGTTTGTTGTTGTCTCTTGAAAAAGTGAGAAATTTGATGCTAAAGCAACAGTTTTGTGAAAAAAATGAAAATTTTCAATATGGCAACCTAAGCTTATCAAATTCTGTGAAGTACTCGTGGATTCAAACTGCTCACTATACACCTTGATAAAAGCCTTGAGGTGTCTTGTTTCCAGAATGAAGTCACTTGTGGGGGACCGCCACTGTTTAGGCACCTCAGGGGCTCTCCAAATGCAACCTGGCGTCCGCTATTGATTCCAGCCAATTTTGCAGTCAAATGGCACTCCTTCCCTTCCGAGCCCTGCCATGCGCCCAAACAGTTGATTTCCACCACATATAAGGTATCGCCAAACTCAGGAGAAATTGCACAATAAAAGTTATGCTGAATTTTTTCCTTTTACTCTTGTAAAAAAAAAAGCTACCTGGTTGAAATAACAATTTTGTGGTAAAATTTTATTTTTTTTTTTCATGGCTCAACGTTATAAAATTCTGTGAAGCACCTGAGGGTTCAGGGTACTCACCAAACATCTAGATAAATTCCTTGAGGGGCCTAGTTTCCAAAATGGGGCCACTTGTGCGGGGTTTCTGCTGTTTAGGTACCTTAGGGGACCTCCAAATGTGACATGGTGCCCGCAATCTTTTTCAGCCAAATTTCCTTTCTAAAATTCAAATATTGCTCCTTTCGTTCCAAGCCCTCCCATTTGTCCAAACAAAGGTTTCAGACCACATGTGAGGTATCACCGCGCTCATAAAAAAGTGGTTAACAAACCTTGAGGTCAAATTTTTGGAATTACCTCTTGAAAAAGTGAGAAAATTGATGCTAAAGCAACATTTTTGAGAAAATTATTAAAATTTTCAATATGACAACGTAACGTTAACAAAATCTGTGAAGTACCTGTGGATCTAAAATGCTCACTATACCCCTAGATAGAAGCCTTGAGGGGTTTAGTTTCCAAAATGGTGTCACTTGTGAGGGGTTTCTTCTGTTTAGGTACCTTAGCGGACCTGTAAATGCAACATGGTGCCCGCAATCTATTTCAGCCAAATTTGCTTTCCAAAATTCAAATATTGCTCCTTCTGTTCCGAGCCCTCCCATTTGTCCAAACAGAGGTTTCTGACCACATGTGGGGTATCGGCGCGCTCATAAGAAAGTGGGGAACAAGTTTTGGGGTCCATTTTGTTGTGTTATTTCTTCTAAAAGTGAATAAATTTGGGTTAGAGCAACATTTTTAGGTAAAATTTAATTTTTGCTTTTTTTCATTCCACATTGCTTTTGTTCATGTGAAGCACCTGAAGGGTTAATAAACTTCTTGAATGTGGTTTTGAGTACTTTGGGGGGTGCAGTTTTTAGAATGGTGTCACTTTTGGGTATTTTCTGTCATCTAGGCCTATTGAAGTCACTTCAAATGTGATGTGGTCCCTAAAAAACTGGTTTTGTAAATTTTGATGTAAAAATGAGAAATTGCTGATAAACTTTGAACCCCTCTAACTTCCTAACAAAAAAAAAATTTGTTTCCAAAATTGTGCTGATGTAAAGTAGACATGTGGGAAATGTTATTTATTAACTATTTTGTGTCACAGAAATCTCTGGTTTAACGGTATAAAAATTCAAAAGTTGAAAATTGCTAAATTTTCAAAATTTTTGCCAATATTCAATTTTTTTCATAAATAAACACAAAAAATATTGTCCTAAATTTGGTACTAACATGAAGTCCAATATGTGACGAAAAAACAATCTCAGAATCACCGGGATCCGTTGAAGCGTTCCAGAGTTATAACCTCATGAAGTGACACTGGTCAGAATTGCAAAATTTGGTCTGGTCATTAAGGTGAAAATTAGCTCCGTCACTAAGGGGTTAAAGTTGCAAAAAAAAGTGCAATTCCACAATTGTTTTTGTTTTGTTTTATTTACCATGTTCACTATATGGTAAAACTGACCTGGCAATGTGATTCTCCAGGTCAGTACGAGGACGTAAATATCAAACGTGTATAGTTTTTGTTTTTATTTGTTTAGGTTATGAAAAAAAATTAGAACTTTTTTTTTTTTGCCTGTGTCTCCATTTTCTGAGACTCGTAACCTTTTCATTTTTCAGGATCTGGGGCTGTGTGAGGGCTTATTTTTTGCATCCTAAGCTGACATTTTTTTTAATGGTACCATTCTGGAATAAATACAATGTTTTTATCGCCTCTTATTGCTATGTTGCATTGACCAAAAAAACATAATTGTGGCATTTTTTTTTTTATTTTTCTTTATTTTTATGCCATTTACCAATCGGATTAATCTTTTTTTTTTTTTTTCATTTTCTGAACGCAGCGATACAAAATATGTGTTGTTTTTAATTGTTTTATATCTAATGGGGAAAAAGAAGCTTCAGGTCCCCTAAGGAGACATCATATATTCTAAAAAGTAAAACAAAAAAAAAAAAAAAGTTTTTTTAAAATAAAATATAGTTCCAAATCACTTCCCGTGATTTTAACTTTTGTTTTTACTGTTTACATTATCTAATGTCCCCCCCCTTAGGCTATGTGCCCACCACGGGACTCTGTACCCGCGGATTTTGCCGCAGAAAATCTGTCAGGCACTGTAGAGAGCATAAGCACACAGCTAAGGGTACTTTCACACATCCGGATTTTTGCTCTGCGGCACAATACGGCGTTCTGCAGAAAAACCGCAACCGGCTTTTGTAACGCCGATTGCGGTTTTTTTTTGCATTGACTTACATTAGTGCCGCATTGTGCCGTAGGGGCTTGCGTTCGGTCCGGTTTTTGCCGCATGCGGCAGATTTAGCCGATGCGGCGGCCGGATCGAACGTACCCTGCAACGTTTTTTGCTCCGGCAAAAAACACCGCATCGCATCCGGCCGCTGCGGCGCATTTTTCAATGCATCCCTATGGAGGCCGGATGCGGCGTGATGCGGAAAAAACCGCATCCGGTCGCCGCATGCGGTATTTTCCACTGCGCATGCTCAGTAGCATGCCGCAACCGGAAAAAACCGGACCGGCCGCATGTAAAAACTGATGCAAAGGATGCGGTGTTTTCACCGCATCCGTTGCATAGTTTTCACAGCCGGATTGAGCCGCAGGGCTCAAACCGGATGTGTGAAAGTAGCCTAAGGCTACTTTCACACATCTGGTTTTTGCTCTGCGGCACAATACGGCGCTCTGCAGAAAAACCGCAACCGTTTTTTTTTGCGTTTTTTTTTTTGCATAGACTTACATTAGTGCCGCATGGGCTTGCATTCGGTCCGGTTTTTGCCGCATGCGGCAGATTTAGCCGATGCCGCGGCCGGATGGAACGTTCCCTGGCACGTTTTTTGCTCCGGTAAAAAAAACGCATCGCGCCGCATCCGGCCGCTGCGGCGCATTTTTCAATGCATGCCTATGGACGCCGGATGCGGCGCGATGCGGAAAAAAACGCATCCGGCCGCCGCATGCGGTTTCTTCCACTGCGCATGCTCAGTAGCGTGCCGCAACCGGAAAAAAACGGACGCATGTAAAAACTTATGCAAAGGATGCGGTGTTTTCGCCGCATCCGTTGCATAGGTTTCACAGCCGGATTGAGCCGCAGTGCTCAAACCGGATGTGTGAAAGTAGCCTACGCTTGTGCGTGGAGGGGATGGAAGAGATAATGAATGTGTACGGCCTACCATTGGTATAACTTTTGTTCCACGTGACATAAACCTTCAGATTTCCGCCCGCAGAGGGTAGATGTTTGTCTAAACTTTCACTTTTTTAATGTTTTTATTGCAAGGCTAGATTTAATAATGTTATAACATACGTACATTCATTCTGATTTCTTTTCTTTTTTTTCCCCCTCTTTTACTAGCCCAACTGGTAAAGCTTTTCGGTCGAAAGTTGAGCTTATTGCATACTTCGAAAAGGTAGGAGACACAACCCTTGATCCAAATGATTTTGACTTCACGGTAACCGGGAGAGGCAGTCCATCTCGGAGGGAGCAAAAACAGCCGAAAAAACCCAAAGCTCCCAAGCCTGTCGGAACGGGTAGAGGAAGAGGAAGACCCAAAGGAAGTGTGAAAGCTAAGCCAGCTGTGAAATTAGAGGGGGTTCAGGTTAAACGGGTGGTGGAAAAGACTCCGGGGAAGCTATTGGTGAAGATGCCTTTTTCAGAAAATAAGGAAGAATCGGATGCAACAACATCAGAGCAAGTCCTTGTTATCAAACGTCCAGGCCGTAAAAGAAAATTAGATACAGACCCAGCCGCCGCTCCGAAAAAACGGGGCCGTAAGCCAGGCAGCGTCATCGCTGCGGCTGCAGCGGCGGCAGAGGCCGCGAAGAAAAAAGCAATCAAAGAGTCTTCCATCAGGCCGCTTTTAGAGACCGTATTACCAATTAAGAAACGCAAGACCCGGGAAACTGTGAGTCTGGATGTTATAGACACAGAGACCCCGGAATATCCTTCCACCGTTCTAGACAAAAGTGTTAAAATACCCAAGCCTGCAAAAAGCCCAGAAAGCAAGAGCAGGAGCATGTTACCGAAAATGGAGCAGTTGCACCACCACCATCATCACCACCATCACCACTACCACTCCGAATCGAAAGCATCCACCACCAACCCGGAGCCAGAGACTTCAAAGGACATCATCATAAGTGCCCCCGAGCCCCAGGACTTAAGTGTCAAAATCTGCAAAGACGAGAAAATCCCAGAAAATGACGGATGTGCTCAGGAGCCACCTAAGACTCAGCCCGCAGATAAGTGCAGAAACCGGGGGGACGGCGAACGAAAAGACATTGTTTCTTCACCCGTACAAAGGCCGACCAGGGAGGAAGCGGTCGATACGAGAACACCGGTGACGGAGAGGGTTAGCTGACTTTAAGAAGATTAACAAAAAAACAGTTATAAAAAAAAATATATATATATATAAAGGCAGCTGTTGTCTTTTCTCCTTGTTGGTAGGGCTCTGACAAAGCTTCCCTATAAATGAAGTAAAGAAAAGTCTATTTTTTTTTTCCTCCTGTAGCTTGGAGTTTCGTAGCTTCGGGGTTGGGAGTAAATGTCGAATGTGGATCTTTTTAATACCGACGAGCACAGTCAGTCAGGGGGTGAAGACTTTTAACAGAGCCAGAAGCAGCTTTGCACTTTTTTATACGAAATAGGCTCCTTTTGATCATGGTTTATTCTGCATCATACTACTGACCCGAGGTGGGGGGCCGTCTCCGCAACTTTTTAGGTATGCCAACTTTACGCTTTGCTCCTGTGTGCCATCTCTAGCGGGGTCTCACAGTGTTGCAGATCAACGACTCAATATCTTACATGGTAACTCGATCCGTGATCAACGTATAGACAGACCACAGTATTGCCAAATGAATCACTTCCCACTGAGCCGGTGACCTACAAAAGATTATTTTATCTAGTCACTTATGACGTAATCGCTTCCCCTTTTTTTTTTTTTTTTAGTTCATTGTGACAGCTGGTTTTATCCTATAATGGTTCGTGTATATACGTAGTTTTATTTAGCACTATTGGTTACATAACTAAACGAGGACTGTCCGAGTATTTATTTCTCAAAAAAAACCCTGATTTCTCACTCCCGAGATCAATCCTAGCTACAGATGCAGCCCCTACTGGCAGCGAACATACGAAGAGGATGTGGCGGTATACGCAGGCGAGTGCAGCTATATCTGCACCCATACGCCCATCTGTATGCTCAGAGAGGATGGGGAAATGATATGTAATGTTCTTCCAGTTATTGTAACAGAAGTGGCTACTTCTCTAGTAATAATCAGTTCTGCGCTGCTCTTCTCACCCGTACAATCCAAATCAAGTCGACAAGCATGAAGGCGCAAATCTAGGGATTTTACTTTTCAGTTTTATATGTTTGATGTAAATACACTTGCATTTGTTTTTATTTTTTTCTGTTACTATAAGCGGTTTATTTTTGTGACTGTTGTGTTGTTTTTGTTTTTTTGCACTGTTTCATAAGTTCTTCCTGTTAGAAACAAATTTTTTGTTTGTCTAGTTTTCTATTTAGCTCCATATTCCCACACCAACAGAAAAAAAAAATAACTTAGATTCCCTTACTGTTCTATCATTAGGCTAGTACAGCATGTTGTTGGGGTGGAGAGCCTGATTCCAGCGATGTGCCACTTACTAGTCTATGTGTTGCAGTTTCAATAAATTCAGTGTTTTCTCAGCAGGAGAGTATCACTACAGGACTAGGGGTCTCATGTCTCCTAAGGCTATGTGCGCACAGTGCGTTTTTCGGGTGCGTTTTTGGGCTCAAAACTGCATGACTTTGCTTCCCCAGCAAAGTCTATGAGTTTTCATTTTTGCTGTTCACACACAACTTATTTTTTTTTTTTTAGCTGCGTTTTTGAGCTGAAAAAAAATGGTCATGTCAATTCTTTTCTGCGTTTTACTGCGTTTTCCACCCATGCAATGCATTGGAAAAATGTAGCCAAAAACGCATGTGTTTTTACCAATGCATTTTTGCAGCTGGTGCGTTTTTGTGCGTTATTAGCGGCCAAAAATGCTGCATCTTTGTAGTCACAAAAAATGGCAAGGTGCGCACATAGCCTAATCCTGCTGCATCCAGCACTGGTGCGTAGCTTTCAGTGTATAACCTGCCCACACCAGTGGTTAGTAGCTTTGTCTATAACCCTGCCCATGCAACTGATTAGTAGCTTTCAGTGTACAACCCCACCCATACCAGTGGTTAGTAGCTTTGTGTATAGCCCTACCCACGCCACTGGTTAGTAGTTTTCAGTGTATAGCCCCCCCAATCACCAGTTGGTAACATTCAGTGTGCAACCCTGTCCCCACCACTAGCTAGTAGCTTTCATAGTATAGCCCCACCCACACCACTGGTTAGTAGCTTTCAGTGTATAGCCCCACCCACACCACTGGTTAGCTTTCAATATATAGCCCCACCCACACCACTGGTTAGTAGCTTTGTGTATAGCCCCACCCACACCACTGGTTAGTAGCTTTCAGTGTATAGCCCCACCCACACCACTGGTTAGTAGTTTTCAGTGTATAGACCCCCCCCCAATCACCGGTTGGTAACATTCAGTGTGCAACCCTGTCCCCACCACTAGCTAGTAGCTTTCATAGTATAGCTCCACCCACACCACTGGTTAGCTTTCAATATATAGCCCCACCCACACCACTGGTTAGTAGCTTTCAGTGTATAACCCCGCCCAAACTACTGGTTAGTATCGTTCATAATATAGCCCCACCCACACCACTCACTGGTTAGTAGCTTTCAGTGTATAGCCCCGCCCACACCACTGGTTAGTAGCGTTCATAATATAGCCCCGGCCACACCACTGGTTAGTAGCTTTCAGTTTATATAACACCGCCTTTACCACTGGTTAGTAGCTTTCAGTGTATAACCCCACCCACACCAGTGGGTACTAGCTTTCAGTGTATAGCCCCGCCCACACCACTGGTTAGCAGCTTTCAGTGTATAACTCCGCCCACACCTGCTTTGTAGCTTTCACAATATAGCCCCGCCCACACCACTGGTTAGCAGCTTTCAGTGTATAGCCCCGCCCACACTTGGTTAGTAGCTTTCATAATATAGCCCCGCCACACCAGTGGTAAGTAGCTTTCAGTGTATATAACCCCACCTATACCAGTGGTTAGGAGCTTTCAGTGTATAGCGCCATCCACAACAGTGGTTAGTAGCTTTGTGTATAGCCCCATCCACAACAGTGGTTAGTAGCTTTCACTATATAGCCCCGCCCACACCTGGTTAGTAGCTTTCAGTGTATAACTCCGCCCACACCACTGGGAGCTTTATGCAAATATACAGTATACACAGAAAGTGGTGTGGGCGGGGTTATACACCAAAAGTAGCCAATCCCTAGTGTGGGCGAGGTTATACACAGCTCAGCATTTCAGAGCTCTGCTACATCAGCAGCAGAGAAAACAGTGATTGTATCAAAATGACTGACTGCAGCCTAGTAAGTGACACATCACTGGAATCAGGGTCTCAGCCCCTACATCATGCTGCTCTCAGATTATATAGCAAAAACCTGCTGACAGATTTAAGAGGCACCTGAAAGCTTGTGGTGGCGGCTTTTCAGCAATATATGTCAGAGGCGCAGACCCCGGTAACTGAGTGCTAGCTTTCCTTTCATGAAAATGTCGCATAAGGACCTTCTTTATATTTGTGAGGACGCTGTGAGTTTGCATGGGTTTACAGTTAGAAACGTGCATAACTCCTAGGAACTATTGCATATATATATATATATATATATATATATATATATATATTATGCGCTTAATGATAAATTTACACGTGTATATATATCGGTAAACACCATTGTGTGTGTTAATGGGAAGACTGTTTTTGTTTTTCATGCATTTTCAGGATTTTAGCAGTATATAAATGAAAAAAAATGTATATAATCTAATGGAAAGTCTAATACTAGTCATTACATAATCGTGGCGAAGCTTTGGAAGTCCTTATAAACCTGCACGTTACATCTGTTTGGAAATGAAGAATCCCATTGTTTACAGAGAAATCCATTGCATCCGAGCGTCAGACAATGAGCACCTTGTGTATTCAGGATCATTAGAGTCTCGGCATGGTACGTGTTAAAGGGAGGCAGCGCGGTTGTCAGTTGTCGGTGGCGGCTACCAAACCTTTGGAAAGAATGACTTTGGATTGTTGTCCGGTCCCGTTGTCTTTCATTTCAGCTCCTATCAGAATGTCTGACAAAAGCGGCAAATCCACCACCTAGAAAAGCAGCTTCCGAGTTTTCCCGTTCCCACCACATATCTGACACTCAGAGACCTTCCTAGCACTGGAATGAGGGTTTTTTTTTGCTTCCATACGACCGCTATATAACCGTGATATCGCAGGACCTTGATACTTTATTGTTATGTTTAAAGGGAGACGTGCACTTTATTTTGTAGAGATCAAGTGCCCTTTCCCCGATGCCTTTTCTTAGAGAGCACTTTAGTTTGTGTGGAGATTATTGTCATCATAGGAAAATATTTTTGCATCCATACTCTCCAATTATCATGTGTGTAAATGTCTGCTTACCGAAATACACAAACTAACCCTGTCTTTGATCATTCATTTCATGCTTGCACTACCGAAATGTACTTTGGGGGTGGTTTAACATTAGAGATTATTGCACTCTTAACACTAGAAGTCCCAGGAATTTCGAGCTCCATAGGGATCCAATGGTAGAAATGTTAAATGACCCCTCTCTAGGACTTCTAGTGTTAAGGCCGCCTTACACGTATCGACTTATCGTGCGTTCGCATGTGCGATCGGACCCGCCCCCACCGTTTTTGCGTTACGGGCAATTTGTTGCCTGTTTTGCACAAAGTCGTAACCCCCCGTCACATGTACTTACCTTCCAAACGACCTCGCTGTGGGCGGCGAACATCCTCTTCCTGAAGGGGGAGGGACGTTCGACGTCACAGCTACGTCACACAGCGGCCGCCCAATAGAAGCGGAGGGGCGGAGATGAGCGGGACGTAAACATCCCGGCCACCTCCTTCCTTCCGCATTGCCGGCGGGACGCAGGTAAGCTGTGTTCATCGTTCCCGGGGTGTCACATGGAGCGATGGGTGCTGCCTCAGGAACGATGAACAACCGGAGCACAGAAGGACGTTCGATTTTTAGAAAATGAGCGACGTGTCAACGAGCAACGATAAGGTGAGTATTTTTGCTCGTTCACACGTAGTTGCCACACGCTACGATATGTCACACGATGGCGGATTTGCGTCACTAACGACGTGACCCCGACGACATATCGTAGCGTGTAAAGCGGCATTTAGGCTTTGTTCACACAAGTATATTATGCAGTCCGATCACAGTCACTAGACTAGGCTTATAGTTTTGGTGAGTAGCCCTGTGCGCTTTCCTGGGATTGTGGCCCCTACTTGTGACTCTAGTATATGTTTGTGTGACTGTACCCTAAGGCTAGTTTCACACATCCGTCTTTTTGGCGGATCCAGCACACTACAGTACAATCGGCGGGCTGCAACTTCCGGGTCACATGCTCCAGTCACATGACAGCATGTGACCGGAGCTTGTCGTGCTGCCATTGTACTGTATACACTGTACTGGAGTGCGCCGGTTCCACTAATCCGGCGAAAATACGGATGTGGGAAACTAGCCTTAGGTAACTTTTTGCTTTCAGCTGAAGGATAAACTTTTTCACATATGGGTCCAGGGATCTATTAGGAGCTGCTGTCTTAGATACTGGGAAAAATAGGCCTCAAATACAGAAGTAATCATGTGACATTGTGAATCATGAGCAGAAGTCATAGCGGGCCCAGCTATTCTCCACCATGTAAATACACAGTATTTTTTTACTTTATGGCCACATGAATGAATGGTTGTGAAAAATGCTTTCCTTAAAGCGTACCAATAACCAGGATTTTTCTATATAAGCTAAAGCCAGTGCTATACTGGCACTATCATGCTGATTCTATACATACCTTTAGTTGTCAGCTAGGATGTATAGGTTTTGAAACACAAGCAAGTAAAGTTTGTAAAATGAGCAGCTTTTTGAATGACAGCAGCTGCTGATCAGCAGATAGCTGGGGTGGGTTTTCAGTAAATGCACAGTATTTTCTTACTTTATGGCCACATGAATGAATGGTTGTGAAAAATGCTTTCCTTAAAGCACACCAATAACCAGGATTTTTCTATATATCCTAAAGCCAGTGCTATACTGGCACTATCATGCTCATTCTATACATACTGTACCTTTAGTTGTCAGCTCGGATGTATAGGTTTTGAAACACAAGCAAGTAAAGTTTGTAAAATGAGCAGCTTTTTGAATGACAGCAGCTACCGATCAGCTGATAGCCAGGGTAGGTTTTCAGTGATTTCCGCCCCCCTGGCAGTCCAGCCTCCCCCTGTTATATATGCTAATTCTATTATAGATTCGTTTTACTAACTGACTAGAAGGACCTGTGCTGATGTCATACCCCTTCTGGTCACATGGGTATGACATCAGCACAGGTCCTTCTAGTCAGTTAGCATACTCATCATGGCGGTCTTTCTCATTTCTGGTACCCATCATTGTATGAGCATAATAAGGGTCCCTGACTTGATTAACTTTTTTTGTGGTCTGACAGCTTCTGCATTTACACAATTGTTATTATTTTGGTCCATTTCACTTTAGTGATAAAGAACAGTAGAAAACTACATTTGTGAGCCCTTTTACTCTTTTTGTATATTCTTCATTATTTTGTAAGATTGGGACTGTCCTAATCAGTGACAGTGGACGTCATGTAGACATTGCCACCGGCTCCTATGTTCTGTCTTGTATCTTGGATACATCATCAACGATTACGCACAATTTGATGCCCATCCTTATAAAATATGAGTGGACTTCCAATGCGCTTGCGCCCTGAGATAACAATTAGGAGATCTGTGTGCGATACCACTTTGTCCACTAGGGGGAGTATTAGTATACAGTACAGGGGACAGCTCTATACAAGCATCGATCCTATCATTGCACAGAACAGTTACAACGTAGCAGTTCCCCTGTAATCTGTCATCATTTCCATATGGATTTTTCATGCAAAAATTCCACTTTTATTTCTTTTTAATCAAGATGGAACTATTTGGTAATTTCTTAGAAAAGATACTGTAGGAGTCTTAATCTGAACTTGGTGTTCCAGGAAGTAGTAGGCAAAGCAGCGTGGATTTACACTGAGAAAGTATGAAAATGTTCGAGAAAAGACTTGTGGTTTGTACGTCTGCCTAGACCGCACCGAGCCGATTCAGTTTGCGGACAGACAGCTTATTTTTCAATTTCTGCCATTTTTTTTTTTTTTTTAAATCACGGACTCAAGGATATGGCTCGATTGTATGAAATCAAATGTCAATGGTTAAACCTAGAGACAGAAACCATGGAAATTGGCTACAACGTCCCTTTACTTAGTGAATATTGTATTTTGGTAGATTCTGCAGAAAACAAAGAATCCGGCAGTGTGAAGATTATTGTGGAAATGAATGATGTTGGTTAACGAGCGAGTAAACTGAAGCGTGAGACGTTTTCTTAAAACCGGGACCCCGTTCAATTACATTTTAACATATTTATTGAGAAATAACAGGAGCTTTTCATAGGGGGCCCTGGTCTTGGTTTAATATTGGGCGGTGTGTGGCAAGATGTTGTTTGGCTAAAGAAAAGATTGTTTTGGCAAATTTGAAGGAAAATGGACATTTGCTAATATAATTTATGATTTTCAAAGAAGCTTAAATTGTGTTTCCTAGAGATGGAGCTGCCTCTATGTAAGGCCAGTTTCACTCATCTGTGTCTTTCCTTGGACTGCGGTGTATGGACTGGCCATGCGTGTCTTGACATGAACTTCATGGCTTCATATAAGCCTATGGTTCGGTCAGGAGATCCGCAGTCTGTCCAATACAGACTTAATAACACGGATGAATGAAACTGGATTCAGATAGCCATAGTGGACCATTCGCATCTGCTTCCGTGTTGTGCACTGATGCCGCCTATATACCGTATTTTCGTTTTATAAGACGCACCCCAAATTTAGAGATCAAAAAAGGTAAAAAAGATAAAAATGGGGTCCATCTTATAAACCGGTGTTGTCTTACCGGAGGGGGGCAGCAGTGGTGGTGAAGCGGGGTCACAGGAGGCAGAGGCTGTGCTGGAAGCCGCGGCGGGTCTGTGGTGGCAGCGGCGGTCAGCCGTGGCGGGTCAGTGGCGGGGTCCGTGGCGGCAGTCATGGCGGGTCCGTGGTGGCAGCGGGTCAGTAGTGGCAGCAGCAGTGGCGGCGGGTGAGTGGTGGAGCAGGCCGGTGCGGTGAGTGTCCCAGTCTGTCTACGGTCTCTGTTCAAATGATGGCACCTGGAGCGGCGCATGCGCAGATGGAGCTCTCATCCAAGAGCTCCATCTGCGCACACGCTGACTCCCGGTGCCATCATTTGAAACTGCGATCGTGGACACACTGGGACACCTGCCGCACAGAGTGGCAGCCAGAAGGCCGCCCGCCCACCCACACAGAGAGGCAGCCGGCCTCCAAGACAGAGAAGCAGCCAGCACCGACAGGCACCCGGCTGCTCGCACGTAGCCCCAGGCACCCGGCCGCCCGATTGCACTTGGTCACCGCACAGACAGCCCCCTGATAAGCTATATTCGGATTTTAAGACCCACCCCTCATTTCGTTCCCAAATTTTTGGGAGGAAAAGTGCGTCTTATAATCCGAAAATACGGTACATTATTCTGGTTCGTAAAACAGACCAAAGTAGTGGTAGGCTGTGTTTTTTTTTCCCATGAAGACAATTGGTGCCGAAAAATTTGCCATGTACTCTCCATGGCTATATGTTTGTTTGACCGTACACTTCTAATGACGCTCCGACACCTGAAAGTGCTTTTTCCCCCCTCAGTGTTGTTGAGGTGCTTGAAGTGACCCGGACTGTCTCAGTTCATTAGAGAAGGGACCTGGCTTAGCTTATATACTCAGACAGCCCCCTTCAAGCGACACAGCTCTTATTGGTGTTGATATTGGCCGATCGGAACATTTCAATAGTTTAGTAACTCCGTTTGATGCCCAACAGTTCCCAGCTACTAATAGACAGGACCGCTCCCCGTATCTTGGAGTACAGGGACTTCTCAAGTGAAGGTGGAGAAGTCCATCCTTTCAGTTCTTTATCACTAGGTGTGTGCCTTCTGCAAATATTGAATTGTGGTTGTTTTGAGCCAGTGCACGACAGTAACCAGGGTAGGATATAGCAGCATTTTTCCCTTTAGGCATCTTTGTTCAGATTCATCAGGTTTCTGCTACTTCTAACATGAAAAATTGTGTAGTCTGATGTCCTATTCTGCATGCTAATATAAATTTCCCAAAAAACAAACTGACATATAGGATCATTAGGGATGTGCTGCAAAACGGATCTATGTTATGCACCCTTAACCCCAAAATGACGAAAGCTGCCACGTGTTGTGTCTAGACTGATGTAGAACAAGAATAGGGGTGATGTTTTCTGCATGAATTGAGATGACCACATTTTATTTTGCATATTATTTATATATATATATATTTTTTTTTTTGCCCCATTACCGAAACCTTTAATTGCTTCTCTGTTATCGCCGTTTACAAAGGGGTATGCCATCGGAGATCTTCAAGTAAGCACTCCGACCTTTCCCCGAGCGTACACAGTACACACCTTGGCGTTCACAATCACTGCCAGCTATCTCGTTGCTTTTCTATTTTAATTATTATTTTAGTGTTAGATTATGAACTTTGAGCACTTTACTATCTCGCATTGTTTAGATGCACTTTGTTTTACAGCCTGTGACCGAAATCTGCTCCTATTTTCATGCACAAGTTGCAGGAGATGTTTGCCGGAGATTAGAAAAAAAGGGTCTCACGGTGCCACTCCTGTCCACGGGCTGTATAGGGTACTGCAGATCTGCCCCTTGACTTGAATACTGCAATACCAGACACAACTATTGTGTTAAAAAAAAAGGATCTGATTTCTGTCTAATGTGGCAGCATCATATCAATAACTGGTAATACTCCGCTGGAAAAATGTGTGACGTTCTGTGTTGCAGCATGCCGTAGTCTAGTATCCCAGCCTGATGGCTCCCTATGCCATTGTACAGATCCCAAAATCTGCTTTCTGACAAATTCTTCCACTTGTATACATGATCATATATAGATATACTGTATATTACTGTATACATTATACTGAGCTTTTCACCCTTCATTTCCATTAAAACGAAAAAATGCTTTGATAGCTTTATCATTTGTACATTTTTTTTGTTTTTCCATTTTGTGCCCTTTTCAGTTGTTTTTTTTCTGTGTCTGCTGAGATGTTACAAGCTACATGTGATATCTGCTATCTATAGGATAAATGAAGGGAAATATAACGACAACCACCCCCAAGTCTGCCTGTATGTCAAAAGCAAATCCATCAACTCCACAACCTGTCTGGTTTTATATGCTCTATCTATAAATCTATATATATTTAGGAGAAAAAAAAAGTTTTGCTGTGTTAATTGGAAGCAGAACATGGAAGGAACATGGGTCTCCATATACATTTTTAACACTTCGAAGTTGAAAATAATGTTACATTTTGGGATTAAAAAAAAAAAAAATTGTGAAAAGGGATGTATCTTCGCTTCCACTGGTAAGGGTTGTGCTTCCAAGCTCACGGCCTTCTTATTTCAACTCTTAAAATATGAAAAATGCATAAACCTGTTATGTAGCTGAAATTTACATGGTGTTATTTTGTGTAGCTCTTGGATGCCCAGGATTATTCAATAACTAATCTTTTCATTTATTTCATTTTTTTTAGGCCCTTTAATTACCTGCAGATCTTTGGGGAGCGTGAACTGGTTTTAGGGAGACCTCATCAACTGCTCAAAAGACCCCTTGGAAGTGCACAGCTTAGGAGGCAAGAGAGCCGGGTTCCTACCTGAGTGAACACAAAACAAAGTACCACCAATTCAATAGAAAGCCAGGCACTTTCTATTAAATCCGTACTCCACACTGTGTGCTTGATGAGGCAGGGGCTTGTGCTCTTACATCTAGAGCTGTGCACTTTGTAGAGATCTTTTGAGTGAGTGGTGGAGAGCCCATTGAATCTGAACTCCGCTTTGCACTTGGGTGAGGCCGGAGCTTTGTGCGTTTGGGTCAGACAGGAGTTTTGTGCAGTTGGCTCAAGCAGGAGCTTGTGTGCTTGGCTCAGGCAGGAGCTTGTTCGCTTGGCTTAGGCGGGAGCTTTGTGTGCTTGGGTCAGATGGGAGCTTGGGTTAGGCAGAAGCTTTGTTTGCTTGGGTCAGACTGGAGCTTTCTGCGCTTTGGTCAGACAGGAGCTTTGTGCCCTTGGGTCAGGCAGGAGCTTTGTGCGCTTGGATCTGGCTGGAGCTTTGTGAGCTTGGGACAGGCAGGAGCTTTGTGCGCTTGGGACGGGCAGGAGCTTTGTGCCCTTGGGTCAGGCAGGAACTTTGTGCGCTTGGATCGGGCAGGAGCTTTGTGCGCTTGGGACGGGCAGGAGCT
This sequence comes from Anomaloglossus baeobatrachus, assembly GCF_048569485.1. Lineage (NCBI taxonomy): Eukaryota > Metazoa > Chordata > Amphibia > Anura > Aromobatidae > Anomaloglossus > Anomaloglossus baeobatrachus. Next base: position 197,596,544 of record NC_134361.1, read on the forward strand.
TTGTGCGCTTGGGTCAGGCAGGAGGTTTGTGCGCTTGGGTCAGGCAGGAGGTTTGTGCGCTTGGGTCAGGCAGGAGGTTTGTGCGCTTGGGTCAGGCAGGAGGTTTGTGCGCTTGGGTCAGGCAGGAGGTTTGTGCGCTTGGGTCAGGCAGGAGGTTTGTGCGCTTGGGTCAGGCAGGAGCTTTGTGCGCTTTGTCAGGCAGGAGGTTTGTGCGCTTGGGTCAGGCAGGAGGTTTGTGCGCTTGGGACGGGCAGGAGCTTTGTGTGCTTGGGTCAGATGGGAGCTTGGGTCAGGCAGGAGGTTTGTGCTCTTGGGTCAGACAGGAGCTTGGGTCAGACGGGAGTTTTGGTCAGATGGGAGCTTGTGTACTTGGGTCAGACAGGAGCTTGGGTCAGACAGGAACCTTGTGAGCTTGGGTCAGACGGGAGCTTGTGAGCTTGGATCAGACGGGAGCTTGTGAGCTTGGGTCAGACGGGAGCTTGGGTCAGACGGGAGTTTTGGTCAGATGGGAGCTTGTGTACTTGGGTCAGACAGGAGCTTGTGAGCTTGGGTCAGACAGGAACCTTGTGAGCTTGGGTCAGACGGGAGCTTGGGTCAGATGGGAGCTTGTGAGCTTGGGTCAGACGGGAGCTTGGGTCAGATGGGAGCTTGTGAGCTTGGGTCAGACGGGAACCTTGTGAGCTTGGATCAGACGGGAGCTTGTGAGCTTGGGTCAGACGGGAGCTTGGGTCAGACGGGAGCTTGGGTCAGACGGGAGCTTGGGTCAGACGGGAGCTTGGGTCAGACGGGAGCTTGGGTCAGACGGGAGCTTGGGTCAGACGGGAGCTTGGGTCAGACGGGAGCTTGGTCAGACGAAAGCCTTGTGAGCGTGGGTCAGACGGGAGCCTTGTAAGCGTGGGTCAGACTGGAGATTGCGTACTTGGCTGAGGCAGGATCTGTGTGCTGTCTCCAGAGCTGTCTGCTTTTTAGGCTATGTGCGCACTAGTGCGTTTTACCCGCGGATTTACCTGCGGATTTGCCGCGGAAATTTCTTGAGAAATGTCTGCAATCTTTGTGCAGACATTTCCCAGCAAATCCTATGGTAAAAAAAAATAGCTGTGCGCACTGGTGCGGATTTTTCTCAAGAAATTTCCTTGAGAAGAATTTCTCGAGAAACTTTCTTGAGAAAATGAACATGTCCATTATTTCCGCAGGTACCCTGCGGATTTCAGCAGTACAGCCTGCAAAAATCCGCAGGGAACCACCCGTGGGAAAATCGCGGCTATTCCGCGGCAAATCCGCATGCGGATTTGGTGCGGATTTTTTCCGGAGGTCCGGAAATCTTGCACTCCCAGAAGTTTCTCAAGAAATTTTCTTGAGAAACTTCTCATTTCTAGTGCGCACATAGCCTTAGAGATATTTTGAGCAGTTGCTGGGGGTCTCCTCTATAATTTTGCACTTATAATCCACTCTGTATGCTGGGTCAGGCAGGAGCCGCACTTGTGCCTCCAGACCTGCGCTCTTCTCAGAGATCTTTTGAATGATTGATGGGAGTCACCGGACCCCAACAATCTCCAGGTAATTAAATGGCTTAAAAACCAAAAAAATCAAAAGTTTATTTACTCTTTAAAGGGATTTTGTTATGAAGAAAACCCCTATTGCAATTTATTAAACCTGTCCTGACGATTCGCTGCAGGGGTAACTTAGTACTGTGTGTCAGTCAGATGTAATACATTGATGGACCATGTTTGCCTCAATGAAAGCCACTGTGTGATTGCGGCTTCTTGCCATCGTTGTCCGCCAGTGAAACTATTGAGCACCGGGATGAGCTGCAGACAGTAACAAAGTGTAAGCAAAGAAACCATCATGTTAACGATCGCTTGATCAGATACAGCGCCAGTGATTGCTCCGTGTACATAAAGCTAAAGAGGGGCGATTGATTTCCTGCTTCCATCAGCGCCGTGCAGGACCCGCTAGGCTTGCAAATGTCAAATATACAATTGTATGTTCACTAATATGCTATGTGCCCTTGTCTTCAGATTATTTTTCGTCTTCCCTAAAGGATCGGATGACCCATCTACTTTTTTTTTTTTAATGTAACTTAGACTTCCCTTGGGCTTCAAGTTCATATCCGTGAAATCAATATATTTACATTGACCTAAGTGATTTAACAGTGTTAGAAAAGCCAACTGAGAAGTGCAGAATAGATTTGTTCCTTTCTGGGCGGCTTCCGCCCCCCTCCGTTGACACAGGGAATCCGTTCTTCACCGCTTCCGTTAACAGCCGTACAAAACAGACTCTTTCGCTTCAAGAATCCGTAGTGAACATCATATGACCAAATATACAAGGACTGTTAATTAAATGTATGCCGAGTGCTTTCTTTGTACAGTTCCGCTCTGTTACCATGTGTATCAAACTAGTGCCTGTTTTTTTGTTTTCTCTTTCCCTAAATTTCCCTCCCGAGGTTATTACTACTCCCTTTAAACGAAAAAGCAAAAAAAAAAAAAAAAGATCCTGATTTGAGTTTGTTTTCAGACATTGAATTCCTTGCTAGTCCGTTAAAACTGTGGTGTTAAAAATTTTATATTTGTGTGTAGATTTTGATGGGTAAAGACAACGTCGATAAATGTTTTATCTGAAGTTAGTATTGTTAAAAAAAAAAAATAATACTGAAGTAACTGTTCCAAACACAACTGCTTTGTAACACATTAATAAATATGCTGAACGCTCTTCCTAGTCGTGGCCCCATTGTTACACCCAATCCCACCCTCCTGTACTTGTCATCGTGTGGGTTTATTTCTGTGTTATATCATTGCGGGAAAGATTGCATTTTTTTGTCTTTTTTTTTTTTTTTAAATGTTTTTAGTCTGGGTTTTATTTGCACTTTGCACTAAATTCTTTTTAACTTGTGCCTTTCTTGAAGACTTTTTTTTTTTTTATTGCATTTGCTTTGTGTTTGTTTCTTTTGCTTTTGAGAAGATGTTTGTAACCGATTCCTCCGTTGTGACTTTTTAAAAGATGCTGAGTTTTTGTACAAATGTGCTGCCACCCCCTGAGTGATTTTATGTACACATGGACATTTTTTGGGGGGGGAAGGGGACACAAACTTTGCAACATTTTAGCAGAATGTGAATTTTTTATCTAAAAAATTGACATAAATGGTTAAAGGGAATCTGTCAGGTGCAATATGCACCCAGGACCACAAGCTGTTCTGGGTGCTTATTGCTAATACCTGCCTAAGGCTATGTGCCCACGCTGCGGAAAATGCGACTATTTTGCCGTGGATTTCTCACGGAAAAGCTGCGGATTTTTCAGAAATCTGCAGCACAGCTACTCCCCAGCCATTTCTATGGCATTTGGGAAATGCTGTGCCCACGCTGCGGAAAATGCGACTATTTTGCCGCAGATTTCTTGCGGAAAAGCTGCGGATTTTCCAGAAATCTGCAGCACAGCTACTCCCCAGCCATTTCTATGGCATTTGGGAAATGCTGTGCCCACGGAAAAATCTGCAGCGGAAATCGTGCGGATTTTCGTGCGGAAAAATCTGCAGCATGTCAATTATTGTTGCGGATTTCTCCGCAGGGTCCCATATACTTACCTGCCTCACCAGAGTCACTTTCTCCGTCCGGTGTACAGGAGCGCGGTGAATCCAGGTACACGAAGGAAGAGGTGGGCGGAGCCTGCACGAGCTCTGGTCATGTGACAGCCGGAGCTAGTTCAGGCCCGCCCACCTTCTCCTGCAGACGCTGAGAGAGTGACCCGGCTGCCGGAAAGCGAGGTGCTGCATGATGGAGGTAAGTATGAACTCCCGATCACTGCAGCACTTCTTCTGCATTGAGGATGCAGTACCGAAGCCATGGTACTGTATCCTCAATGCAGAAAGCCCGCACCATATCCACACGACATTCCGCAGCATGGAAACAGACAAAAGTTGTGGTGCTGTTTCCTGGGAGCACCTGCGGAATGTCCAGCGTTTTTGCTGCATTTTTTAGCTGCAGATTTTATGCAAATCCAAGCTAATAAAAAGCTTCTTTTTACAGTACCAGCAAAGTCTATGAGATTTCTGAAATCTCTCATGCACACGCACACAAAACACCTGCAGATTGTTTTCTGACTGTTTTGTCAAAAAACCTGCGTTTTTACTGCAGATTTCAAAGAATGAGCATGTCAGTTCTTTGCAGCATTTTTGCAATGTTTATTTTGTAGAAAATACGCACCAAAAACGCAGATCGCTCAAAGGAGATTTCCTGCCACAAGATCAAGTTTTGGTCAGGAGAAAAACTTACCAAAAAAAGCCCTGTGTGAACATAGCCTAACTGTCCCAGCCTATAGTAGCATAGATAAAGAGATCTTTAGAAAAAAGTGTTTCTAAACATCCCTCATGATACGCTAATGAGGCCAGCAACTAGACGCAAGGGCGTTAGTTCCTTTGGCTAGTTGGCCCCCTTAGCATGTAAGTATGCCCCTGTGGGCGTACTAACATGCTAATGAATGCTTAGCGTCAGAGGATTATCTCATTCACCGCTCCGCTACCATTGCTGCTCGACTTTGGATTTTGACTCCGTGCACATGACCCCGGAGGTTCGGTCATGCACACAATGATGCCGGGTGTAGACGACCTGGCTTCAAACTCGTGTAGTGCACATGACCGAACCTCCGGGGTCATGCGCACTGAGCCGAAGTCCAGTGTCGGACATGGTGGTTAGAGAGGTTAGCACGACCATCATCTGACGCTGCGCATTCATTAGCATGTTAGTACGCCCACAGGGGTGTGCTAACATTCTAAGGGGGGCCGCGTAACCAAGGGAAATAATGCCCTTGCGACTAGTCCCCGCTCTAATTAGCATATCATATGGATCTTTAGAAATACTTTTTCTAAAGATCCCTTTATCTATGCTACTATGTACAGGGACGGTTAGGCAGGGATTAGCAATATGCACCCAGAACTGCTCGTGGTTCTGGGTGCATATTTCACTTGACAGGTTCCCTTTAATAACACAAATAAAGAAAATGTCAACGAATACCACAAGGCAAAATAATCATTAAGACTGTTGCTAAAGTGTCATGTGCCCCGCTTAGGGGACATCTCCTTGATCAGGACCTACTGTATCTGGGATGCAGCAGGTCCTGGCCTGCGGGGCCACGAGTTTCCACTGCGGGAGACCATGCCCACGTTCCGGGCTCGGGCAGTTGTTGTCTTTCTCTCCTGTTCTCCCTGCGAAGAACGCTTGCAACTCCGCAGCAAACAATTGACATACTTGCAGCTCGGAAAGCCGCACACATGCAGTAGACATGGTATTTCTAGAAATCCCATCCACTCTGCTTGTAGTGTACATCATAGCATTTTGGACACAGCTGAAGCATACTGCATCCACAACCCTGTGAACACTGATCGTGGGCACAAACCCTTAGAGAAGTTGCTCAGGACATAATGATTACCCAACCTTTAGGATAGGTCATCAATCGCGATCGGCGGGAGATTGAAGCCCAGAACTTCCTGGAGCAGCCAATACCAAGAGCCAGGGCCTCCAAACGTTCAGCCTATGGAGTACTACAGTCAGCCCACATTAAAGTAGAGTTGTAGTACCTGAGAAAGGACACTACACGACCGCTGCAGGTCCTGTAAACAGCTGACCGGTGAGACTCTCACCCATCTGATATTGGTTACTTAAGCGTGCTTTACACGCTGCAATATCGGTAACGATATATCGTCGGGGTCACGTCATTAGTGACGCACATCCGGCGCCGTTACCGACATCGCAGCGTGTAACACAAATGAGCGACAATCAACCAGCACAAAAACGTGAAAAAACGTTGCTCGTTAACACGTCCCTCCTTTCCTTAATATTGCTGCTGCCACAGATACGATGTTGTTCGTCGTTCCTGTGGCAGCACACATCGCTATGTGTGACACCGCAGGAGCGACAAACTTCTCCTTACCTGCCTCCATCGGCAATGCGGAAGGAAGGAGGTGGGCGGGATGTTACGTCCCGCTCATCTCCGCCCCGCCGCTTCTATTGGCTGCCGTGTGACGTTGCTGTGACGCTGCACGAACCGCCCCCTTAGAAAGGAGGCGGATCGCTGGCCAGAGCGACGTCGCAGGGCAGGTGAGTGCGTGTGACGCTGCCGTAGCGATAATGTTTACTACGGCAGCGATCACACAATATTGCACGTACGACAGGCTGTTACTGGTAAGGCCCCTTTACACACTGAGACTTTCTAGCGATCCCACCAGCGATCCCAACCTGGCCGGGATCGCTACAAAGTCTCTGATGAGTCGCTGGTGAGCTGTCAAACAGGCAGACCTGGCCAACGACGCAACAGCGATACGGACCTGCAGAACGACCTAGTTCAGTGATGGCGAACCTGTGGCACTCCAGCTGTTGCAAAACTACAGTTAGTCTTTGGGGACGTTGTAAAGCAGCTTTTTGAAAGGGAAGTCGCTAACGAAGTCGCTGTAAAGTCCCCTTTACACACTGAGACTTTCTAGCGATCATGCTGCACAGCGGGAAACAAAGGACCAAAGAATGGTCCTGAACGATTTGTAGCGATCAGCAACTTCACAGCAGGGGCCAGGTCGCTGATGTGTTTCACACACTGCAATGTCGCTGGGGAGGTCGCTATTGCGTCACAAAATCGGTGACGTTACAGCGATGTCGTTTGCGATGTTGCAGTGTGTAAAGCCACCTCTAGTGTGGGTCGGTGACTAGCACTGCAGACACTGAAGTCTGAAGAAACAAAGAAGACTGGACCTCTAGCGCCACCTATTGGAAGTAGCAATCCTAAAAGTCAATATTGACCCATAAAGGGGCCTTGCCACATGATTTAGGATAAGAAGCCAAACCTGAAACTTATTTTTACATCTCGGTCTTAAACTGCATTTCATTGGAATTACATGTGTAAAATTTATGGAGGTGCAGAGTAGATTTACACTTCAAGTTACGTACTTTTTTTTTTTTTCCGTATTATGACTTGTTTTGCTTGGATCCTTTAACTCAATACGTGTCTAATTTTGAAACATTGCCCATACATCAGTAGCGGAGGCTATACAACTCCATTTTAGGCAACTATGTTATTCCAAAAACAATTTTTTTCAGTTGAAAAGTATTTGAGAACTTGCGATTTACAGAAAGTGAAGTTCCTTCCCTCGCTCTCCTCCAGCATTGTCTTTTGATCTTCGTCCCACATCAGACATTTTATAGACGTGTTTGGAAGACCGTGCCCTACAAAGGTATGGTAAGATGTAGAGAAATACATGCGAAAACGTCATATACAGGTGTATTGGAAGAATAACAAGTGTGCCAACGTCAAGGAGAAGGAGAACCCGCGGAAGTGCTGCTGAAGTTCGAAAAGGGATGAAATTGGAATAGCTGACGGTTTGAAGTATACAGTATACTAGTAAGTGCAATTATATAACATTTGAAGCCCATTTTTGAACTGTTGCATAAATCCTTTAGCTGAATTGTTTAAATGGCAACATTTAATATAAGATTTATTCATTTATAAAGCGCTATTAATTCCAGAGCACTGTACATACATTGACAACACTGTCCCCATTGGGGCTCACAATCTAGAGTCCCTATCTGTATGTTTTTGGAGTGGGAGTAAACCCACGCAAACACGGGGAGAACATACAAACTCCTTGCAGATGTTGTCCTTGGTGGGATTTGAACCGAGGACCCCAGCGCTGCAAGGCTGCAGGGCTAACCATTGAGCCACCGTGCCGCCAATATGATATCTATAATGCATTGTCCAGACCGAAGATATTGATCTATCCCTAAGAGAGATGATTAAACTAAGATCGGTGTACTGCTGACATCCGGCACCTTCACGCTTGGCTTCTATCTGTATAGTTCTTGGCCTATGGAGATTAAGCACCACAGCTCCGTACACCTCATAGTGGTCGTTCTCAGGTACTGCAGCTAAGATTTTACATGTCCATTATTGTCCAGTACAAAGTGCATGAAGCTGTGGTTTTCTGCCTTTGTAATGGAGTTCTGGCAGCTATGGCTGTAAGTACCTGCTGTCACGCATGGACTTGGGAAGGGTCCAGCATACGGTGAGACACAACAAACAAGGGGTTCCTCACAACAAACACTGGGTACACCAGGGACATATTAACAACAGTGGGCTCTGGTGCTAGGCAGGGGGATAATGGGACACCTTTTGCACACAGCTGCACAATACACTCCTAGCAAGCCCTATACAGCTTCCGCATCTATTGCTGAGCAGGATCCCTGACACCTTAGGAATGTCCTGCGATAACCCTGACTGGTGAGTTGGCAGGTGAGGATCGCTAGTCCTATCACTGCACTAAAACAACATAAAGGGAAGGTACAACAGACAGGGGAAACAACAAAGCCCAACTTCATAGCTGCAGTCAGACACCAGGACTGCAGCCTACACACCTTCACACAACAAGGGCTCCAGCAGCTCCTTCCACCTCAAGGCCTAGCTTCAGAATGAGTCAGAATAACCAGTGCCCTCTACTGTGACCATATATTGGGGAAGGGAGTGGTCACAAACCGGAAGCACCTGAGGCCGGGAATCAGAAGCTGCTGGAAAGGAAAACTGCCAATAACCCTTTTAGCACCAAAGGAAAGGGAAATAGTTTAATGTGAGGAGTCTGAGATGGCAATGTGAGACTCTGGCCCAGATCCTAACACAAGTCTCTAAATGCATAGTGACGGCCGTGACACCCGCAGATCAGTGAGGGAGCGCGGATGTATAACCCGTACCAATTTGATGTTGATGACAAATCCTAAGGATCTTACAACCCCTATAAGGAAGCATTGCATATTCCACAGAATACATTCCAATATTATAAAGGTTAAATATATTTGTGACTCCTACTTCTTGCAATCCAGTAAATTATCAGCTGCAAACGGGGTATTATTTCTATAGATGCACTTGTTCAGTTCCTTGAACCTTTTACCTTCCTGACTGCAGACTTCACTTCTTCATGAGACCATAATGCTGATGATAAACTACATTTAGCCTCTTGATCCAAGAAATAAGCCGCGTGGCAAACAACCAATTTGGCCATCACATGCTTGGCAAGGTCTGTTTGTGAAATCCTTTTTTTTTCCCAACCTGTCATAGCTGATAGAAGATTATCATATATCCAGCACAATCATTTTCCAGCAAGTGCATTAATGAGCTAGTCAATTTCCAGAGGATTATTTTCATGTTTGATCTCATAACGTGCTGCAGTAAGAGATCGGCCAACAGGAATGGCTGCAGCACTTCCAGGATGTTGGCATATGGAGATAGACATGCCATTTCTTTCATGTGGAGACCAAGGATCTATTCATTTTTCGGAGTACTACATCATTTTTTTTAGAGGATAGCACATGGGCACATAGTTCATGGGCCTTTTTACGTGTTTTGTTTTTTTGAGTGCCAATGGTCTACAAACAAAATGGAGACGTCCTAACTGTTTGAAGGAGAAAGATATACAAAAAAAGTTCAACAAACTACTAGATTAAGGGGTACTTTGCATGTTGCGACATTGCTAGCATCGGCTAGCGATGCCGAGCGCGATAGCACCCGCCCCTGTTGCACATGCGATATCTTGTGATAGCTGCCGTAGCGAACATTATCGCTACGGCAGCTTCACACGCACTTACCTGCCCTGCGACGTCGCTCTGGCCGGCAACCCGCCTCCTTCCTAAGGGGGCGGTTTGTGCGGCGCACAGCGACGTCACACGGCAAGTAGCCAATAGAAGCGGAGGGGCGGAGATGAGCGGGACGTAAACATCCTGCCCACTTCCTTCTTTCCGCATAGCCGGTGGACGCAGGTAAGGAGATGTTCCTCGCTCCTGCGGCTTTTCACACAGCGATGTGTGCTGCCGCAGGAACGGGGAACAACATCGTATCTCCTGTTGGTGCGACATTATGAAAATGACCGATGCTACACAGGTCACCGATTTTCGACGCTTTTGCGATCGTTTATCGGCGCATCTAGCCTTTACACGTTGCGACGTCGTTACCGGCGCCGGATGTGCGTCACTTTCGATTTGACCCCGACGATATCGCAGTAGCAATGTCGCAGCTTGCAAAGTACCCCTAAGGGTAAGCACAATTATAAATCTGAATTGCTAAGGTCTAAACAAACATGACTACTATAGTTAAATAGTAAACACGATTGAAAAAAAAAAAGCAAAAAATACATAAAATAAGCAAATCATCAAATCAAATCATCCACAAATAGAATATGTGTATGAGTACAGACATTAACCTAAAAAGTTCTGGCAAAAATTAAGAGAACACTGCAAAATTTTCAGTTTTTCTGATTTTTCTCTTTATAGGGTACAGTATATTTGTGAGTAAAATGTAAATTGTTCTTTTATTCTATAAACTACTGACAACGTCTCCGAATTTCCAAGCAATAAATTTGTATTTATATTCTAAAAATGAGGAATGGTCAAAATAACAAAAAAATTAAATTGCTTTCAGACCTCAAATAAAGCAAAAAAAACAAGTTCATTATCATTTAGAAACAACAATACTAATGTTTTAACTCAGGAAGAGTTCAGAAATCAATATTTTGTGGAATAATCATGATTTTTTAATCACAGATTTCATGCGTCTTGGGATGCTTTCCACCAGTCTTTTACACTGGGTGATCTTGTGCCACTCCTGGTGCAAAAATTTAAGCAGTTCTTCTTTGTTTGATGGTTTGTGACTATTCATCTTCCTCTTGATTACATTCCAGAGGTTTTCAATGGGGTTCAGGTCTGGAGATTAGGCTGCCCATGACAGGCTTTTGATGTGGTGGACCTTCATACACACATTGATTGACCTAGCTGTGTGGCATGGCACATTGTCCTGCCGGAAAAACCAGTCCTCAGAGTTGAGAAACATTGCCTGAGCAGAAGGAAGCAATTGTTTTTCCAGGATAACCTTGTATGCTATTTGATTCATACATCCTTCAGAAAGTTTAATCTGACCAATTCCAGCCTTGCTGAAGCATCCCCAGATCATCAATGATCCTCCACCAAATTCCACAGTGGGTAGAAGACACTGTGGCTTATACGCCTCCTCAGGTCTCCGTCTAACCATTAAAAGACCAGGTGTTGGGCAAAGCTGAAGATTAGACTCATCAGAGAAGATTACCTTACTCCAGTCCTCTATGGTCCAATCCTTATGGTCTTTGGTAAACTTCAGCCTGGCTCTCCTTTGCTTCTCATTGATGAAAAGCTTTTTTCTAGCTTTACATAACTTAAGCCCTGCCTCTAGGAGCCTGTTACGAACTGTTCTTGCCCTCCATTTCACCCCAGCTGCCATTTGCCATTCCTTTTGTAGGTCACTTGATGTCATCCTGCGGTTGCTGAGTGACATTTGAATAAGATGACAGTCATCCCAGTCAGTGGAGAGTCGCTTTTGCCCTCTGCCGGTCTGTAGCTTTGTTGTCCCCAATGTCTGCTGCTTGACCTTGTTGTAATGGACTGCTGTCTTACAAATTTTAAGGATGGAGGCAGCATGACGCTTACAAAATTGAGCCCTTTTCCTCACACAAGACTTTTCTTTTCAACACCTTTGCCATGGTTAAAAGTTATTTTTTCATTCCTATTACTTGTGGGATATTACTAGCACTTGTTTTGCCATCCAGCTTGTCCTATTGTGAAGACCACAGCAGTATTTTTTTTTATACTTTCCCTCGTTAAATAAGATTTGGTTCAGGTGATCACCTAATCAGAAGCACATTAAGTAGAATGAGGTGGACTCTGAACAGTTCTCTCCTCTTTCTGTTCTCCATTCTTAGTGTGGCACACACAGACACAATGCAAAGATTGAGTCAACCTCTCCCCTATTATCTGGTTTCATGTGTGATTTTCTTATTGCCCACCCCTGATACTTGCCACAAGTGAGTTTGAATGACCATCAAATGCTTGAAACAAAGCAGTGTACCCAAAATTTTGGAAAAATGGCAACAATTATGTCCTGCCCATTTTTGGAGTTTAGTATAAAATTATGTCCAACTTGCCTTTTTTTCTTATGTATTGTTCCAATACACACAAAGGAAAGAAATGTGTATAACAAAACATGTGAAATGGCAATTATTTTGTCGGCTGACAATCCAGGGGCAGCAAGTGCTAGAAAATCACAGAGATTGGCAGCGCATGTTATCTGACAGTTCCCTGTTATTGCAGCTGACTCTAATGACCCTGGGAAACTGACATTTTTCCTCTCAGCTGCCAGCCTCTGACTTCCTTTATTAACCTCACCTTGGGGTGGTTTGTTTGCGGTTTATAGTTGTTCCTGGCTGTGATCTGCAGCAGTCATCTCCTGTTGCTCCAGAGACTTCTGTGGTAGCTACTCCTCAGATAAGTGTTTGTCTTTTGCTATCTACCTGGGCTCAGGTGGTAGCATTCGTGTTTCCCCTGTATTGTTTCCTTTTGTCTCTCTTAAGTGTTAGTGGTGTTGACAAGCGCTCATACCCGCCATCCTTAATTAGGGCCCAGATCAGAGTTTGCCTATTACGAGGTATTCCTTCTCGGCAGAGCATTTATAGGGTCGGTGAGGGTGAGCTGCACGTTGTTGTCAGGTATCACCACTTCCCCATTTTCCTAGCGATAAAGCGTCTCTTTTTCCTTCCCTTTGTATTGTACTATACGGCCGGGTTAGCTTCTATCCTCGGCAGTGACATTTTCTGGGAGGAATACTTAATATCCTGGAACAATTCCAAGGATGCCAATACTTTCATCCATGACCGACTGTATAATGATACAATGGAGATAATAGAAGAGATAATAACGTGGGGGCTATCACAATATTCAGAATACCCAAAGTGAAAGGGGCCTGTGAAAAATATCACACAGATTACATCTACGATTTTTTTTGGTTTCCCGGAGAAGTTTTGGAAACTTGCATCAGTTTTTTTAAGATCAGACATTTTTAATTGAACTTGCCCAATAATTCTCTTTCCCAACGTCAACAGTTGAGAGAATTTGATGACCCTTCCCCCAATATGCTTTAGATCGAATGTGCCTGGGGGTCTTTACACATCCAGTGATCCCTATTCATTCATTCTGATTTGGCCATGGAGAATTGGAAAATATGGATCATGGGATTTGTAAACTAGAAATGCTCCACTAAAGGGAAAACCTTTAGCTTTACACATTTATGAGAGAACGCAAAAGTGCGGAGATAGATTCAAGTCTACAAATGTTATCAAGTCCCAGAAACCTGCACCAGGGACGCATTCACCGTCTTATAATCTTGTGCTTTAATGAAGGCTGAAATGAGGTTTTACTGTAATGTATGGCTAATTTAGGACTGACTGTACAAAAAATGTAGATGGCTTGTCTATATAGTCTTATGTGAAGCCATTCTGCTGATGTACTTCATTTTTTATATAAATATTTTATGCACCCAAGGGAATAAACCTATAAAATAAAGAGGACCTTTTAGTTCTGGCTTGGACACATCCCGACTGTTGCCTATTTATTTATACTTTTCCAGGAAGAATAACAGAGGAACGATACACTGCAGAGTTCTAAGGAAAAATGTTTCAGATTTGTTATTTCACAGGGAATACAAACATTTTCTAAAAACAGACATGTGTCCTATTTAACATTGGTCTGAAATAATCGGAGACACCGAAAAATAAACTTGGAGCCTTTTAACAGCAGAACAGCACTCCAAGAAGTAATGTAAAGCAGCTTGCTGACTGTTTCCATGGAACTTCAAAAAAACACTATACAGAGAAAGATTCAATAAAATAAAAAATAGGTTCTGAAAAGAAATTGAATGATGGTACTGAGCGACATAGTCGTAGACAAAAGTGGTATAATTTGGGTGTGTTCACACTTTGCAGTTTTTTAAGTGGGGTTTTCCACCTGATACAATATACAATAGAAATGTTTACAAAACAAATAGAAAATTAACCAAAATAAGTACAGAATCCCTTAAAAGATTGTTTATTGTTGTTAAAAGCAACATAAGTGAAAAATATTAAAGACTACATAGAGAGCCAGGGTATACAAATACAGCCAAGGGAGGGGAATTGTGTAGACACCAAGGATCCACCACAGGCAACCAACTAGGTCTGTGGACTATAATAGCCCTGATAATACCCTAAAGCTGGTTCCTGCCTGTCCATGGAGGGTTTGTCACCCTAATGTGACTACGCGCCCCGTTCCATGTCAGCTTGCCCTAGCAGACCCTAAGGCTGTGTGCACACGTTGCGTTTTTTACCGCGGAAACGCTGCGTTTTGAACCGCAGCGTTTCAGTGGCAAATTGCATGCGTTCAGCTTTCCCAGCAAAGTGTATGGGAAAGCTGAAAAATCAGTGCACACGCTGCGTTTCTAAACGCAACGTTTTTGATGCCAAAAATCGGTGCGGAAAGAAAAGCAGCATGTCACTTCTTTTGTGCGTTGTGGCTGCGTTCTCTCCCCCATTGAAATCAATGATGTGGGGTCAGAACGCAGCTACACCGCATGGACCTGCTTTTTTGTTGCGGTCCGCGGGCTTTGTCGGCACGCCAGAACGCAGGCATTTACCTGGAAGTGAGGTCAAGAGGTTTCCTGTTGACCTCACTTCCTGGCAAAGTTCAGGAAAGCCCCCGGTGTCGCCAAAGTGCCCGCCCTGACCCCCGACCCCCCTCCCGAAAATCCAACATGGCCGCACGCACAGTAGCGCACCGGCCGCCCTGCTCCTATGTTATCTGTCGCATGTGCCTTGAGACATGCGACAGAAAAATGCACCCAGGCCCTGCCCGTTCACCCCAATTCCCCGGTATCGGTGTCATACATACCTGTCCGGTCGCAGCGCTAATCCCCCGCGGCCCCCTCCTCCTTCACAGCAGACGCCGGCCGGTCACATGAGCAGAGCAGCTGACAGCCAGCACTGTGTTCAGTGTGAGCTGTGCTGGCTGCTCGCACTCTGCAGCTGTGACCCGGGGAGAGTGGGTGCAGATTTTTGCACCCACTCTCCTCAAATGGAGGGTCTGCCCTCCTAGAAAATGGGGGATACGTTCCCTGAACGTGCCCCTATATTCTAGAAGGTCCAGAGCCGACGTGGGACGTCCATATGGATTTCTGCGGACCCATTTTTTTCAATTCTTTTGATTAAATTGGAGAACAAGGGAATGATTTGGGGAGTGTTTTTTCTAATAAAAAATTTTTTGTTGTGTTTTTTTGCTTTTGTTTACTGTCAATTAGTTATGTCGGGTGTCTGATAGACGCCGTGACATCACTAATTGCTGGGCTTGATGCCAGGTGACATTACACATCTGGTATCAACCCCATTTATTACCCCGTTTGCCAACGCACCAGGGCGCGGGATGAGTTGGGGCGAAGCGCCAGGATTGGCGCATCTAATGGATGCGCCACTTCTGGGGCGGCTGTGGCCTGCTATTTTTAGGCTGGGAAGAGTCCAATAACCATGGCTCTTCCCACCCTGAGAATACCAGACCTCAGCTGTCAGCTTCACCTTGGCTGGTGATCTAATTTGGGGGGACCCCATGTTATTTTTTTTTTTTTATTATTTTTATTTATAAATAAAAAAAAAAAACCCGGGGAGCCCTCCAAATTGATCACCAGACAAGATGAAGCTGTCAGCTGTGGTTTGCAGGCTACAGCTGTCTGCTTTACCCTGACTGGCTATCAAAAATAGGGGGGACCCCACGCCATTTATTTTTTTTGTTTTTGTGATAAAAACTAGGCTAGGCACCCTTTAGTGCCACATGAAAGGTACTAAAGGTGCCAGCTTAGAATATGCAGGGGGGGGTGGGACGTTGTATATATATTTGACCTCCATTGACGCTTTTTAGGCTGGATGCCCACAATTGGGGTTTGCAGCGTTTTGGGCGCAGAGTGTTTTCCCTGCGTCCATGACGCTGCGTTGTGCAGTAGAAGCACAGTGGAAGGATTTTTAGAAATCTCATGCCCACTGTGCTTCTTTTCTCTGCAGCATAAACCGACCTGTGAAGCAGCTTCCCGAGCCTCAGCATGTCAATTTATGCTGCGTAGATGAGTGTTCTCTGCAGGTAGCATAGAGCTCCACAGCAGCCTGAACCCAAATCGTGGGCATGGCCAGCTGCGTTCTCCCGTGGACAACACTCACATCTCTGCAGGAAGGCTGACACTGTGTACTAGACGCCGTGTCGCTGGATCATGGCCACATAGCCCAACAGTGAGAATATTGTTGCTACAGCTACATTTTGGGGGAAGTAGCTGTGGATTCAAAATGATTAATATACTCCTGAATAAAATCCTTGAGGGGTGCAGATTCCAAAATGGGGTCACTTGTGGGGGTTTTCTGACGTATAGGTACCCAAGTCTTAAAAAACGCACCTAAAAAAACGCATGGAAAACGCATGAAAAACGCATGCGTTTTCGATGCGTTGTTTCTCAAAAAGCATTGTTTAATTCTCCCCTCTGCCAGAGGGTGCGTTTTTTTCCGCGCGGAAAAAAAAGCAACGTGTGCACATACCCTAATTGTTCCCTATCAAGTGCAATAAAGGATGCACTAAAATGGAGATAGCTCTGATGAATATATGCTGTTTGAACAATACTGATCCTCAGAAGAATTAAGATAATGAAATGAGACTGAGGAACACACAATAAAGGCCCAGTCACACACAACGACTTACCTGCGATCCCGAAAACGATGCGACCTGATAGAGATCGCAGGTAAGTCGCTGGGAGGTCGCAGGTGAGATGTCACACAGTCAGATCTTACCAGCGATGCAGGAACAATACAGGTCGCAGTAGCGACCTGTATAACGATCTCAGCAGTCACTGTGACCCTGTCACACAGTGTCACACACAGCGATGTGTCCTGTCGCTGGTAGATGTCACACATAACAAGATCGCTAACGGGATCGCTACTGCGTCACAGAAACCGTGACTCAGCAGCGATCTCGCAAGCGATCTCGTTATGTGTGACGGTACCTTAAGGGGTACTTCACACACAGCGAGATCGCTACTGAGATCGCTGCTGAGTCACGTTTTTTGTGACCTCATTAGCGATCTCGCTGTGTGTGACACTGAGCAGTGATCTGGCCCCTGCTGTGAGATCGCTGCTCGTTACACACAGCCCTGGTTCGTTTTTTTATTGTTGCTCTCCCGCTGATAAGCACACATCGCTGTGTGTGACAGCGAGAGAGCAACGATCCTGAATGTGCAGGAAGCAGGAGCCGGCGTCTGACAGCCTGCGGTAAGCTGTAACCACGGTAAATATTGGGTAACCAAGGTGGTTACCCGATATTTACCTTCGTTACCAGCCTCTGCAGCTCTCACGCTGCCAGTGCCGGCTCCTGCTCCCTGCACACGCTAAGCTAAGCGGTGTGCGCTGGTAACTAAGGTAAACATCGGGTAACCATACCCGATGTTTACCTTAGTTACCAGTGTCCGCAGCTTCCAGCGCCGGCTCCGTGCAAGCGCAGCGTCGCTTGCATGTCGCTGCTGGCTGGGGGCTGGTCACTGGTCGCTGGTGAGATCTGCCTGTTTGACAGCTCACCAGCGACCATGTAGCGACGCAGCAGTGATCCTGACCAGGTCAGATCGCTGGTGGGATCGCTGCTGCGTCGCTAAAGTGTGACGGTACCCTAATACTACATTTTATCAATTGCACTAATACCAATGAGGATAACAAGGTATCCTGATTACAGTTGTGCTCAAACGTTTACATACCCTGCAGATTTTTTTCTTTCTTGGCCTTTTTTAGATAATATGATTGATAACTCAAAAACTTTTTTCCCACTCATGGTTTGTGGTTGGGTGAATCCATTTATTGTCAAACTCCTGTGTGTTCGCTTTTAAAATCATAATGTCAACCAAAAACATCCAAATGACCCTGATCAAAAGTTCACATACCCTGGTGATATTGGCCTGATAACATTCACAGAAGTTGACACAAATGGGCTTGAATGGCTAATAAAGGTAACATCCTCACCTCTGACCTGTTTCCTTGCAATCAGTGTGTGTGCATAAAAGCGGAGTGAGTTTCTGGGATCCAGACAGACTTTTGCATCTTTCCCCAAGCTACTGACGTTTCTGGATTGGGAGTTATGGAGAAAGCAAAAGAATTGTCAACGGACCTATGGGAAAAGATAGTTGAACTGTATAAAACAGGAAAGGGATACAAAAAGATATCCAAGGAATTGATAATGCCAGTCAGCAGTGTTCAAACTGGGATTAACAAATGGAAAACCAGGGGCTCTGTAAAAACCAAACCAGGATCAGGTAGACCAACTAAAATTTTGGCCACAACTGCCAGGAAAATTGTTCAGGATGCAAAGAAAAATCCACAAATCACATCAGCTGAAATACAGGACTCACTGACACTAGCCGTGTGGTTGTTTTAAGATGCATAATAAGGAGGCACTTGAAGAAAAATGAGCTGCATAGTCAAGTCACCAGAAGAAAGCAATTACTGCGCAAATGCCACAAAGTATCTTGCCTGCAATACACCAAACAGCACAGAGACAAGCCTGCAAACTCCTGGAACAAGGAAATTTGGAGTGATGAGACCAAAATCGAGCTTTTTGGCCACAACGATAAACATTACATTTGGACAGGTGCAAGAAGGCCTATGATGAAAAGAACAGCATTCCTACTGTAAAGCACGGAGGTGAATCACTGATCATGTGGGGCTGTGTAAGCTACAAAGGCACAGGAAACTTTGTCAAAGTTGAAGGAAAGATGAATGCAACACATTATCAGCAAATAATTGAGGCAAATTTGCACCCATGAGCCCAGAAGCTGCGCAATGGATGTACTTGGATGTTCCAACATGACAAAAATCCAGAACACAAGGCCAAGTCGACCGGTCATTGGCTACAGCAGAAAAAAGTGAAGGTTCTGGAGTGGCCATCTCAGTCTCTTGACCTCAATATCATTGAGCCACTCTGGTGAGAACTCAAGTGTGCAGTTCATGCAAGACAGCCCAGAAATTTACTGGAACTGGAAGCTTTTTGCCAAGAAGAATGGGCAGCTTTACCAGAGCCTCATCCAAAACTACCGCAAAAGACTTCAAGCTGTCATTGATGTTATAGGGGGCAATACATGGTATTAAGAACTGGGGTATGTGAACTTTTCATCAGGGTCATTTGGATGTTTTTGGCTGTCATTATGATTTAAAAATAGAAAACACAGTAGTTTGACAATAAATGGCTTCACCCAACCACTAACCATGAGTGGAAAAAAAGATTTTGTGTTATCATTTATATTCTCTGAAAAAAGGCCAAAAAATCTGCCGGGGTATGTAAACTTTGGAGCACAACTGTAATAATGGTGATGCTTATACCATGATACCTATAGAATGTTAAACGTAGTCGAGAAGAAAGGGATATTAAAGTGTAAAGGCCCAGTCACACTAAACAACTTACCAGCGATCCCAGCAACGATACAACCTGATAGGGATCGCTGGTAAGTTGCTAGGAGGTCACTGCTGAGATGTCACACTAAGCGACGCTCCAGCGATCCCACCAGCAACCTGACCTGGCAGGGATCGCTGGAGCGTCGCTACACGTGGAAGCATGCTGCGCTTGGTAACTAAGGTAAATATCGGGTAACCAATTTACCTTGGGTACCAGCGCACACCGCTTAGCGCTGGCTCCCTGCACTCCTAGCCACAGTACACATCGGGTTAATTACTCGATGTGGACTCTGCTACGTGTGCAGGCAGCAGGGAGCCGGCTTCTGCGGACGCTGGTAACCACGGTAAACATCGGGTAACCAAGAAGCCCTTCCCTTGGTTACCCGATATTTACCTTGGTTACCAGCGCACACCGCTTAGCGCTGGCTCCCTGCACTCCTAGCCAGAGTACACATCGGGTTAATTACCAGATGTGTAGTCTGGCTATGTGTGCAGGGAGCGGGCACTGACAGCGTGAGAGCGGCGGACGCTGGTAACGAAGGTAAATATCGGGTAACCGAGGAAAGGGCTTCTTGGTTACCCGATCTTTACATTGGTTACCAGCGTCCGCAGAAGCCGGCTCCTGCTGCCTGCACATTCAGTTGTTGCTCTGTCGCTGTCACACACAGCGATGTCTGCTTCACAGCGGGGGAGCAACAACTAAAAAATGGTCCAGGACATTCAGCAACAACCAACGACCTCACAGCAGGGGCCGGGTTGTTGCTGGATGTCACACACAGCAACATCGCTAGCAAGTTGTGCCTCAGCAGCGATGTTGCTAGCGATGTTGCTTAAGGCCCCTTTACACACTGAGACTTTCAGCGATCCCACCAGCGATCCCAACCTGGCCGGGATCGCTACAAAGTCTCTGGTGAGTCGCTGGTGAGCTGTCAAACAGGCAAACCTGGCCAACGACGCAACAGCGATCCAGACCTGCAGAACGACCTAGCTAGTCATTGGGGACGTTGTAAAGCAGCTTTTTGAAAGGGAAGTCACTAACGAAGTCGCTGTAAAGTCCCCTTTACACACTGAAACTTTCTAGCGATCATGCTGCACAGCGGGAAACAAAGGACCAAAGAATGGTCCTGAACGATTTGTAGCGATCAGCAACTTCACAGCAGGGGCCAGGTCGCTGATGTGTTTCACACACTGCAATGTCGCTGGGGAGGTCGCTATTACGTCACAAAACCGGAGACATTACAGCGATGTCATTTCCGATGTTGCAGTGTGTAAAGCCACCTTGGCTATGTGTCCACGCTGTGGAAAATGCGCGGATTTTGCCGCGGATTTCTCGCGGAAAAGCCGCGGATTTCCCGAAAATCTGCAGCAGCGGCACTTCCCAGCCATTTCTATGGCATTTTGGAAATGCTGTGCCCATGCTGCGAATTTTTCCGCGGCGGATTTGGTGCGGATTTTGATCCGGAAAAATCTGCAACATGTCAATTATTGTTGCGGATTTTGATCCGGATTTTGGCTTCAGAATTGGGAAAAAAAAAAAATCCGCGGCAATTCCGCGGTAAATCCGCACCTTTGAAAAGGTGCAGATTTTGCGGGAAAGCCGTGGATTTTCATGCAGAAAAATCCGCAGCAACATTCTACTGTTGACACATAGCCTTAGACGCTGCGTTTTCGTGCAGCGACAATAGCTTATAAAATTCATTGTGGGACATTGTGCTGCACATGCTGATAAGGCCACACTCACCTGCAGGGGCAAACGAGTCTCTGTCAACACTGGTGTGTTACCGGCTTCACGGGAACCTGTCACTGGATGTTTTATAATACCTAACGGTCGGTGCAGAGCAGACTAGTCGGATGGGCGTCTCCGTTCTCCGGATCTGCGCCTCCTGTGGATGATGTGTCTTACGTCCTCTACACTAGTCGACATTGAGGTCCCGCGCAGGCGCACTACCATACTTTGATCTGCCCTACTCAGGGCAGATCACTGTGCGCCTGCGCGGGTCCTCAATGTCGGCTAGTGTAGATGAAGTAGAATGTGTCATCCACACTAGCTTCAGAAGAAGGACAAAAATGGCTGAAAGTGGAGGTGTGGACCCGGAGAACGGAGACGCCCATCCAACCAGTCTGCTCTGCACCGACCGTTAGGTATTATAAACATCCGGTGACAGGTTCCCTTTAAAGAGGTTGTCCACTACTTTTTTTATTGATGGCCTATCCTTAGGAAAGGTCATCAATGTCTGATTGGACCCCGCACCCCTGCTAATCAGCTGTACCTGCTCCCAGCGGCGGCAAGAAATGCTCAGTTCCGGAGCTGCCCCATCTTCTGATAGTGGCCATGGCCAGGTACTGCACAAAAGCCTACCCTTCAAATCAAAAGGAGGTGGATGTGCAATACCTGGCAGTTGACGGACCAGGTCTGGAACTGATCATTTTCACTGTCTGCTGCCACCAGCATTGAGAACACCTGATCAGCGGGGGTGTGGGGTGTTGGACCTTGGCCAATCAGACATTGATGCACTATCCTAAGGATAGGCCATCAATGTAAAAGTAGTGGACAACCCCTTTAACCTGTGAGCATATGATTCCCCCAGGCGATGGTGGCTTTCGGTCGTATGTAATTGTATCTTTAGACTAATGAAACCCTTTCCAGTATTGCAATCGCTTATTCTAAAAAGATATTTTTGGAAAATGGCAACAAATCCACAAGAGAACCACAAGGTTGGAAAGAAACCATTACTTTCTATGAAGAAGATGCAACATTGATCCTTTTGATAGGAATAAGTGCTAATCACTGTGCACACAGGATCAGACGTCACTTTTCTATGTTCTTAATGAAACACAAACTCGATTTACGGAACATAATAAAATTCCAAAATCTGCCTTTTAGATATGTGATAACTCAGACCGGCCGATATATTGGCAACGGTTTGACTTTATTTACTCTTCGAAACTAACAAAAATGATTCAGAAATTAACTTTCTGAGATTTCATACAAGAAGAATGTAAAAGGTGCAAAGCGCCCCCTTCAGGATGAAATTGGAAACTCACACCTTGTCAAATAGAAATTATCTCAGATCTGTCACCAGGTTTCACAATACAAGTAATGGACGATACTTAAATATCAGATATCGATGACTCCTACAAAAATGTGCCGATAAGGCTGTGTTCATACAGCAGACAGAAATCCCATCTTATATAAGTCAGTTAGGTTTGCAGCAGTATCTGTTGTAACACGGATCTGGACCGGCGTTACGGTTTTCATTACGAATGATTTCTAAACCAATAACTAATATACAGAACTGTGCAAAAGTTGTAGGCAGGTGTGGAAAATTCTGGAAAAAAAGCTTTTAAAATATTAAGTGTTAATAGTTTATTTTTTCAATTAATGAAATGCAAAATGAGTGAAGAAAACAGGCATCTAAATCACATCGGTATTTGGTGACCGCCCTTTGCCTTTATCCATTCTTCTCCGTACTTATGTAATGTTCACGGCTGGTGTAGGGGAAGTGAGCGGGGTTAATGAACCCACTGGACCACAGGGGGATCCCGGGTTTAACTCTAAGTGGAAGGGGCTTAACTAGGCACCTACCGCGAGGCGGACGCCAGGTACCGCTCCCAGGGCAGTGACCGGGACTGTGGCTGCCGACCCCCAGGACAGATGGACTCAGGTATAGACAAAGATGCAGGCAGGATGGCTGGAGCAGACAGGCAGGCGGCTAGTTACAGGTATGGTGGGCACGGCAGGGGCAGATAGGTATGGGAAGTCAGGTGCCTGTGACGAATACAGGGATAACGGGACAGGAGCTCTGTACCCAACAACTAGCTAGCAGACTGGTAGTCAAACTAACTAAGGATGTTGTGCAGGCACCTCCCCTAATGGGACGGTGCCTTAAATACACAGTGCCTCTCAGCCATAGGCTGAGAGACATTTCCTGGAAATGGCACGCCGGCCCTTTAAGAGGAGGGTTGGTGTGCGCGGACATCTTAGGTGCACTCCCGGGAAGCCTGTGCAGCATATATGGGGCCCGAGAGGGTTAGGAGGCAGCAGAGCATGTGGGAGGCCGTGCAGCAGCAGGGGAGAACGGGTCCCGACCGGGCAGTGAGAAAGTTGGCATCCCTGCAGAGATGCCAACGCTACATCTTGTCACTTGTACAGTTTTTAAAGGATCTTGGCAGGAGATTGTTCCAAACATCTTGGAGACCTGACTCCAGATCTTCTGAGTATGAGGCTTGTGCGAATCCTTCTGTCATTTCCCAGACAGACTAGATGATGTGAGATCATGGCTCTGTGGGGGCCAGATCATCACCTCCAGGACTCCTCGTTCTTCCTTATGCTGAAGATAGGTTTTAGCCCCTTCAACCCAGGGCCGAGTTCTGTTTTCTTTTTTTTTTCCTCCCCTTCTTCCAAGAGCCATAATTTTATTATTTTTCTGTCATATAGACGTATAAGGGCTTATTTTTTGTGTAATGTGTTGTACTTTTGGACAAAACCATTCATACTGCCCCATCATGTAATACCCTTAGGGAGGCGTTTGATTGGGTCCAAATTTATTCTGCAGCAGAACATCATGCCAATGGCATTAAGAACAAGTAGTCTTGGAAGTGATGAGCCGGCCCTGGAAGTGATGATCCGGCCCCCACAGAGCCATGGAAGTGATGGTCCGGCCCCCGCAGAGCCCTGGAAGTGATGATCCGGCCCCCACAGAGCCATGGAAGTGATAATCCGGCCTCCACAGAGCCCTGGAAGTGACAATCCGGCCCCTGCAGAGCCCTGGAAGTGATCCGGTCCTCGCAGAGCCCTGGAAGTGATGATCTGGCCCTCACAGAGCCCTGGAAGTGATGATCCAGCCCCCGCAGAACCCTGATCTCCCATCATCCCATCTGTCTGGGATTACACGAGGAAACAGAAGAATCTGCACAAGCCTCATACACAGAAGATCTGGGGTTAGTTCTCCAAGATGCTTGGAACAATTTCCCTCTCGTGTACAAGTGTCTTTAGATGAATTAAAGAAGATCAAGGCCGGTCATCAAACATTGATTTAATTTAGATTTCTCTTTCATTTACTTTCCATTTTGTCAATTCTTGAAAATAAACTAGTACAATTTCTATTTTCTACTTTTGAAGCATTCTTACTTTGCAGCATTTTTTCCATACCTGCCTAAAACTTTTGCACAGTACTATAAATCAAATGAATTTAAGGAAAATATATTGCTGCTTCCACATTACTTTCACTTTTAAATATTTCACAATCAGAGAAGAGGAAGTATACCACCCAGATGGGTAAGAAGTGAGATCTCTCTAGGAAATGTACCAACAACATGTAAAGTTCATTGTTCCGTTACAGTTTTTCATCTACCCACCTTCAAAAAGCAAAAAAAAACAAACAACAAACTAGTAAGGGTAAGTCTGAATTTACATGTGTGTGTTTAATGATCCATGTAGAGATCACATTGCCGGAACTGACCCCACTTATGTCTATTAGGCTGTTCTCTTGCTTCAAGAGACCTGCGACTGTTCCAGGTATTTCTCTCATACACAGACTGTGAAGTCCTGAAAAATGTGTGTGTGTGTGTGTGTGTGTGTGTGTGTGTGTATGTATGTATGTATGTATGTATGTATGTATGTATGTGTATGTATGTATGTATGTATGTATGTATGTATATATATATATATATATATATATATGTATATATATATATATATATATATATATATATATATATATAGATTACTATGGCTACATTCGTGGCGGGCTGGGTCCTGAGACCTTCACCAGTCGTCCAAAAAGTCTGAATCCGGATTACCAGACCCAGGTCCAGTGGCATGTCGCCAATGGCGGCAGATCATGCATTATTCTATTTGGAGGGTTATGAGGGAGCCTTTATGTTTTATGAAAGGCTGGTTGAGGGCCATTAAACTGTATGCAAGCAATTATGCAGTGTGAAGGTTTGTGTGGGGTACATCATACTGTGTGGAGGGCTAGTGAGGGCCATTATGCAGCGGAAAGAGGTGTGAGGGCCATTATACTGTATGAAAGCAATTATACAGTGTGAAGGTTTGTGTGGGGTCCATCATACTGTGAGGAGGGCTGTGTGGGGGCCATCATACTGTGCACAGGGCTGTGTAGGGGCCATTATACTGTTTGGAGGGCTAGTAGGGTCATTACAAAGTATTGAGAGGTGTGGGAGTCTTTATACTGTATGGAGAGGTATGAATGCCATTATATGTGGGATCCATCATACTGTGTGGAGGACTGTGTTGGGGGCCATCATACTGTTGGGAGGGCTAGTGAGGACCATTAT
The DNA here is from genome assembly GCF_048569485.1 of Anomaloglossus baeobatrachus. NCBI lineage: Eukaryota > Metazoa > Chordata > Amphibia > Anura > Aromobatidae > Anomaloglossus > Anomaloglossus baeobatrachus. Next base: position 197,622,153 of record NC_134361.1, read on the forward strand.
AAAGAGAGGCGTGAGGGCCATTATACTGTATGCAGGCAATTACACACTGTGAATATTTGTGTGGGGGCCAGAATACTGTGTGGAGGGCTAGTGAGGGCTATTATACAGTGCAAAGAGGTGTGAGAGCCATTATATTGTATGCAAGCAATTATACAGTGTGAAGGTTTGTGTGGGGTCCATCATATTGTGAGGAGGGCTGTGTGGGGGCCATTATACTGTTTGGAGGGCTAGTGGGGGCCATTATAGAGTATTGAGAGGTGTGGGGGTCATTATACTGTATGGAGAGGTATGAATGTCATTATGTGTGGGATCCATCATACTGTGTGGAGGGCTGTGTTGGGGGCCATCATACTGTGTGGTGGGCTGTGTTGGGGGCCATCATACTGTGTGGTGGGCTGTGTTGGGGGCCATCATACTGTGTGGTGGGCTGTGTTGGGGGCCATCATACTGTGTGGTGGGCTGTGTTGGGGGCCATCATACTGTGTGGAGGGCTAGTGAGGGCCATTATACAGTGCGAAGAGGTGTGAGGGCCATTATCTTATATGCAAGCAATTATACAGTGGGAAGGTTTGGGTGGGGTCCATCATGCTGTGAGGAGGGCTGTGTGGGGAAAAGCATCATACTGTGTGGAGGGCTGTGTAGGGGCCATCATACTGTGTGGGGGGCTAGTGAAGGCCATTATATTGTATGCAAGCAATTATACAGTGTGAAGGTTTGTGTAGGGTGCATCATGCTGTGTGGAAGGCTGTGTGGGGTCCATCATGCTGTGCGGAGAGCTGTGTGGGAGCCATTATACTGTTTGGGGGGCTAGTGAGGGCTATTATACAGTATGGAGTGGTGTGGGGGAAATGATACTGTATGGAGGGTTGTGTGGTGATCACAGTTGGGGATCATACTGTGTTGGGGTCACCATACTTTGCTGGGGTAGTTGAGGGGGGTTCAGTAGTGTCATCATACTGTGTGTCAAAGGTAGTGTGGAGAAGCTACTGTGGGGGTACCATACAGTGTTTGACACTTTAGTGGGCATCATACTCTATGGGGGCAATGCAAGTGGATTCTAGGGGCTTCAATAGGAGGAAAATTACTTTGTAAGGGCTGCAATGTAGTTTAAGAGCGTTTTGGTTATTTTTTTATGCTTGAAATGCATAGGCCTGTGCTGATTTTAAATTATGCCCCGAACTCTTAGAAGGGTTATCCACTTCCGGACACATTTTTTTTTCTTAATTTAAAAGCATGTAGTTCGGGCTTAAATGTCATTTTTGCCATTGAGTTTCATGAAAAATTCTATCTCGATTGCCTTCTACAGCTTGCATGTCGCATTGCTTATTGCTGGCTGCAGAATGAGTTAACTGAGAACCCTTCAGTCAGCCCACTATGATGGTCTTTTACCTTTTTCTGAGCTCCTCTCAGCTGATTTATGACCACAAATCACATCAAAGTTGAGTGCGCCGAGAAACAAACATCCTGTAAAAGCAAAATCTTTAATGAAATTAAATGGCAAAACAAATATTCACCAATGCAAGTGGAAAAAAAACTGTTTCCAAATCTGCTTGTTCCTTGCTGCAATATAAGTCTGTGCTGCCGGTGTAATCAGGCCTGTAGCGACTTGCTTACATAGACCCAGAAGTTCACACCCAAACTTACAGCTCCTCTCGCCCTGTCACAATAGGTGTTTTTATTTTCTCCTCTTTAGTAAACACATTAGATGCGTTGTTTTTTTAAATTAATGTGGTTAATACCTGCATTTTTATCGTGCTGTTTATTAGCTGCCTTTTTTAAAGGGGTTTTCCATATTTTTTTTTTTATTATTATACAGTCAGTTGCCCCATTCACCCATTGATGCAGCTCTGATTCTGCTTAATCTATGTTGATCGGCTGCAGTGTTCATTGTGCAGACAATCACTGAGCTCATCAATCTTGTGCAGTTTATCAACATGACCTCTGGGCCTCGTTAATTATTTCATCAGTGGTATAGTTGTGATGTCACCACTGCAGCCTGTCAGCAGAGACCAGCAGCAGCAGAGAGACGTCCCTGGTGGAGCACTGGATGGTGAGTATAGTAGAAGTGAGCACAGAGCACTGGTGGGGCAAGGGTGAGACTTTTTGATCATCTCCACCCCTTTAAAATTAAAATTTTTGACTAAAGATTCCTTTTAGCTCACGCAGTGAGCCTGCATGTTTCTCCGCACTATCTGATCTGATCAGCCGACATGTGCAGCTAACAGGCACGGGTGGATCTCCGATCCACCTGCGCCTGTTAACTAGCTAAATCCCACTGTCAATTTCTCACTGTGGGATTTAATATGCAATGTCGGGGAGCGGATCATTCCCTGCTCTCATCGGCGGCCCTGTAACGTGATAACGGGGCGCCGATTGGATGTCATGAGAGCCGGAGATCAGCTGATGACCCCTGTCACTGCCATGATGAAGTTCCTGTGAGCGCTGGCCTTCATAGGAGATCAGGATTTCTGCTATAGAGCGGTGCTGAAACGCTGACGCCATGCTCTGTACAGCAAAAGCAATGAAAATGTATCAGCTTGTAGTAAAACCAATGATAAAAGTGTAAAAAAAAATAATAAACCCCCCCCAACCTATATATATATATATATATATATATATATATATATATATATATATATACAGTATATACTGTGTGTGTGTATATATATATATATATATATATATACTGTGTGTGTGCGCATATATATGTATATATACATATATATATATATATATATATATATATATATATATATATATATATATATTGTGAGACTCATGTGGGATTAGTGGATGAGGGCAGGTATATCTCACCCCGGTATCGGTCCTATGTGATTTAGCCTGGCCAGGATCACCTGGCTACTAATGGATTAATGGGAGGTGAAGGACGGAGGTAAAAGGAATCTGGGAAGTTGGGGGAGGGTCTCCATCTGGGAACACAGTAAGCCTGTCTGTGTAGGAGACACTTGTGAGGAGCAGTGCCTGATGTTTGTATGGTTTAGCTGGAAGGGAGAAGCCCTCCAGTTGGTAGTTAGGATAACACCGTGTATAGTTAGTGCCGGACAGGCAAGGATTTATTTTGTTGGTGTTTTTTTTCTTTTTGTTTATGCTTCACTGCAATAAACCTGACCAAGCGTCAGTTACACCTTGAATTCGGCTGTCTGCCTGAGGTGAATACGTGCCCTTTGAACCCAGCAAAGGCGATCCCGGAGCGTGTTGTCACATTGTGGTGGAGAACGCGGGCAGCACGTTACAGCGCATTATAATGGATGACGTGGTGAAAGCGCTGGTACAATCCGCAGCTGTGCAGCGGGAGGCTAATCGCTTGATGTCGGCACAGTTGAAGGAACTGGTGGAATCGACGGTTAAAGACCGCCAACTTTTGCAGCAGGTGGCGCAGCGTCTGGCGACCGTACCGGAGAGTAATGCGGAGGCTGACCAGAGGGTGATTCATGTGAGTCGGTGCTGGCAGAAATTAACCACAGAGGACGATGTGGAAGCTTACCTGACCACGTTTGAACGGACGGCAGAGCAGGAAAAGTGGCCAAAGGAGCGATGGGCCGACTTGCTTGCACCGTTTCTGGCAGGTGAGGCCCAAAAAGCCTACTTTGATCTTGAGCCTGAAGCAGCGCATGACTTTGATAAACTAAAAGCCGAGATCCTTGCCCGGCTGGGAGTGACGACGGCCGTGCGAGCACAGAGAGTTCATCAATGGACTTATCAGCCCGATAAACCACCGCGGTCACAGATGTTTGACCTCATTCACTTGACCAAGAAATGGCTACAGCAAGAGGTTTTGACGGCGCCAGAGATGGTACAAAGAATCGTTCTTGATAAATACCTAAGAGCTCTACCGCCATCTCTGAAGAGGTGGGTAAGCCATGGAAACCCCACGACAGCGGATCAGCTAGTGGAGCGTTATTCCTTGGCAGAAGGACTTATGGACGATGCTACACATCCTCGCTCTTCCCCTTCTCGACGAGGATCTGGTAAGACTGTTCCAGGGTCATGGGGAGGAGGAAAATATCCTAAGGCAGTGGAGGAGGAAAACAGGACTGCTGGCCCTGTGAGGGCTAAGGTGCCAAACTATGGTCTTAGCAAGGGGCCCGTGAGGTGTTTCCGCTGCCAGGAGGTGGGCCACATTGCTGCAAACTGTCCAGTAACTGCAGAACCGATGCAGTGTGATGTCACGGACTTTGAAAAACGCAGGGCTATGGTTGCACGGGTAGTGTGTGTTGCTGCATGTCAAGGCGATATGAAAAAACACCTGTGTGAAGTGTCCATTGATGGCAATACTGTTGTTGCACTATTAGACTCGGGAAGTGTGGTGACTCTGGTAAAGGCCAGTCTGGTAGCAGTCCCGATGGGACCGTCAGATAAATTTTTTTGTGACATGTGTGCATGGAGACACCTGCTCGTACCTCACAACGGTCTCCTGCATTACTACGCCCTATGGGTCTGTGCATCATAAGGTGGGACTAGTACCAGCCCTATTGCATGATATCATTTTGGGCAGGGATTTTCCCCACTTCTGGCAGTTGTGGGAGAACCAATTAGTACCCCAGGGTAGCCGCACGGATGATCCTTCTCCCACTCCTTGTGTGGGCCCGGAGCCACTAGAGGATGCCCCACAAGAGGGTTCAGAGGAGGAATCCGCTGAAAATAACCCCCAGTTCCCCTTTTCAGTTCTGGCGGGTGATTCCGATGAACCCGGGGCAGAGGCGGACACGGGTGGCTGTCCCCCTTCCTCTTGGCTGAATTTGGAAGTCCAGAAAGATGACTTCCAAAGTGAGCAAATGAGAGATCCTACCCTTACTCAGGCTATAAAAAATGTTAAAATGATAAACGGGGTGCAGGTGGATGCAGGTACTAGGCTGTCTTACCCCTACATGGCACTGGAGAATGACTTTCTCTATCAGATAGAGAAGAAGGGGGATGACACAGTACAACGATTGGTTGTGCCGAGAGCCTACAGGCGGAGAGTGCTGGACCTGGCACACGGACACATGATGGGGGGACACCTGGGGGTCCAGAAAACTACCGAAAGGATATTACACTGTTTTGTTTGGCCCGGCATGCATCACGATATTCGCACCTATTGCGAGTCTTGTCCCGAATGCCAAATCTCTGCGCCTAGGCCCCGTTTTTGTAGCCCCTTAGTACCTCTGCCTATCATCGAGATCCCATTTGAGAGAATTGGGATGGATTTAGTTGGACCCCTCCCCAAGTCTGCACGAGGACACCAGCACATCCTTGTCATCTTGGATTATGCCACTCGTTACCCCGAGGCCATCCCTTTGCGTAACACGGCCACCAAGACCATTGCCAAGGAGCTGGTCCATGTGTTTAGTCGGGTTGGTGTCCCAAAACAAATACTCACAGACCAAGGAACCCCCTTTATGTCTAAAGTAATGAAAGAACTCTGCAGGCTGTTACAAATAGCACAGTTACGCACCTCCGTGTATCACCCTCAAACGGACGGACTGGTCGAACGGTTTAACAAAACTTTGAAACAGATGCTCCGTAAGGCGATAGACAAGGATGGGAAGAACTGGGACTACTTACTCCCGTATTTGCTTTTTGCCATCCGGGAGGTGCCCCAGTCTTCCACCGGGTTCTCTCCTTTCGAGCTTCTGTACGCCCGACGTCCCCGTGGACTGTTAGATGTCGCTAAAGAAACCTGGGAGGGACAGGTCACCCCGTTCAAAAGCGTAATAGACCATGTAACCCAAATGCAGGACCGAATTGCGGCGGTGATGCCCATCGTTAAAGAGCATATGATACAGGCTCAAGGAGCACAGAAAAGGATTTATGATAGGGGGGCCAAGATCCGTACTTTTGCACCGGGAGATAGGGTGTTGATCCTGGTCCCCACGGCAGAAAGCAAATTTCTGGCAAAGTGGCAAGGCCCCTTTGAAATTAAGGAACGGGTGGGTGAGGTAAACTACAAAGTGTACCAAGCTGGTAAAAGGAAGCCTGAACAGATTTATCACGTGAATCTGATAAAACCCTGGAAGGACCGTCCAGCTCTGTCAGCAGGTCTGGCCCTTCCGGTCTGCAAGCAGACCATACCGGATGTCGGGACGGCGGAGACTCTGTCGGAGCGGCAAAAGACCGACGTCAAGCAGTTTGTAATCAACAATCACGAGTTTTTCTCGGAATAGCCCGGGCAGACCACTCTCATTAAACATGACATCATAACAGAGCCTGGGGTAACAGTTCAGGTAAAGCCCTACCGAATACCGGAGGCTCGGCGGGAAGCTGTCTCCCGAGAAGTGAAGACCATGTTAGAGTTAGGTGTAATCGAGGAATCGCATAGCGCCTGGTCGAGTCCGATTGTGTTAATACCGAAACCAGACGGCTCCATTAGATTCTGCAACGACTTCAGGAGATTAAATGCGGTCTCCAAATTTGATGCATACCCAATGCCCCGGGTCGATGAATTAATAGATCGGCTTGGAAAAGCCCGGTATATCACGACCCTAGACTTAACGAAGGGCTATTGGCAGATCCCGCTAACAGAGGCCGCTAAAGAGAAAACCGCGTTTTCTACACCGGAAGGTTTATACCAGTATGTGTATATGCCGTTTGGACTACACGGGGCACCGGCAACCTTTCAAAGGTTGATGGACCGAGTCCTGAGGCCCCATAGGCAGTATGCTTCTGCGTATTTGGATGACATAGTCATTTACAGCCTGGACTGGGAGACGCACCTCCAGAAACTAGAGGCTGTGATTGAGGACCTGCGGGAGGCGGGTCTAACAGCAAACCCCAAGAAATGTCATATCGGGCTGGAAGAAGCCCGGTATTTGGGATACGTAATTGGGAGGGGAATTGTTAAACCCCAGATTGACAAGATACAAGCCATTCAGAAATGGCCGCAACCAGTCAACAAGAAGCAGGTGAGAGCGTTTTTGGGAATAGCCGGCTACTACCAACGGTTCATTCCCAATTTTGCGGCTACCGCTGTTCCCCTGACGGACCTTACCAAAGGGAAAGACTCTGTCATGATCAAATGGACCTCGGCAGCCGAAGAAGCCTTCCATAACTTAAAACTAGCTCTTTGCTCTCAACCTGTGCTAATGACTCCTGACTTCCGCAGCGAGTTCGTGGTCCAAACGGACGCTTCTGATGCCGGTATAGGGGCTGTATTGTCACAACTGAAGGACGGAGAGGAACATCCGGTCCTTTATCTTAGTCGGAAACTTAATAAGCATGAACGCAACTATGCCATAGTGGAAAAAGAATGCTTAGCCATTAAGTGGGCTCTAGAGTCCCTTAAATATTACTTGATTGGAAGGAAGTTCCGGCTGATCACTGACCATGCCCCTCTCAAGTGGATGCACTTGAATAGGGAACGGAATGGCCGAGTGACCCGGTGGTTCCTTGCACTTCAGGCCTACCGTTTTACAGTGGAGCACCGCCCGGGGGTGCGGATGGGGAATGCTGATGCCCTGTCTCGTGTGCACTGTTTTATGGGTGCTGTTGCTCAGCTGCAGTGGTCTGAGCAGAGGGGGGGGATATGTGAGACTCATGTGGGATTAGTGGATGAGGGCAGGTATATCTCACCCCGGTATCGGTCCTATGTGATTTAGCCTGGCCAGGATCACCTGGCTACTAATGGATTAATGGGAGGTGAAGGACGGAGGTAAAAGGAATCTGGGAAGTTGGGGGAGGGTCTCCATCTGGGAACACAGTAAGCCTGTCTGTGTAGGAGACACTTGTGAGGAGCAGTGCCTGATGTTTGTATGGTTTAGCTGGAAGGGAGAAGCCCTCCAGTTGGTAGTTAGGATAACACCGTGTATAGTTAGTGCCGGACAGGCAAGGATTTATTTTGTTGGTGTTTTTTTTTCTTTTTGTTTATGCTTCACTGCAATAAACCTGACCAAGCGTCAGTTACACCTTGAATTCGGCTGTCTGCCTGAGGTGAATACGTGCCCTTTGAACCCAGCAAAGGCGATCCCGGAGCGTGTTGTCACAATATATATATATATATATATATATATATATATATATATATGAATAAAAACACAATAGTTCAAATCACCTCCCATTTTTCCCATTGAAAATAAAACAAAAAAATTAAAATAATATATATATTTGGTATTGACACTTTTTATCAAAATATAAAATAAATCAATCTGAACGGTAAAGGGCGTAGCGAGAAAAAAATAATTCTGACAGTTTTATGTTTTTTGGGTTCCTGCAATATTGCAATGGAATACAATAACAGGCGACAAAAAGATAATATCTTCCCAAAAATAGTATAATTAAAAACGTCAGATCAGACCGCAAAAAATAAGCCATCACTGAGCCCCAGATCCTGAAAATTGATGACGCTCCGGATCTCAGAAAAAGGCGAAAAAAGCGCAATTCTTTTTTTGACAAATTTCAGGATTTTTTTTCACCACTTAGATGAAAGTAAACCTATACGTGTTTGGTGTCTACGAAGTTGTACCGACCTGAGGAATGATAACGCCAGGTCAGTTTTATTGTATAGTGAATAAAAAACAATAAAAAAACAATCACAGAATAGCAGAATAGCAGATTTTTTTGCCATTCCACTGCACTTGGATTTGTTTTTTTGTTTTCCAGTACAATATGGGGCAGAATGAATGGTGTCAATCAAAAGTAAAACTCGTCCCGCAAAAAACAAGCTCTCATATGGCTATATTGACAGAAAAATAAAAAAGATATGGCTCTTGGAAGAAGGGAAGGAAAAAGCGAAAAATTGAAAATCACCAGGGGTGAAGGGGTTAAGGCATTAGCCGCGGGTTTTTAAGCTTATGCCTTATAGATAGATAGGTAGATGGATAGATAGAAGGATAGATAGATAGATGGATAGATGGATAGATGGATAGATAGATGGATAGATAGATAGATAGAGGGATAGATAGATAGAGGGATAGATAGATAGATAGATAGATAGATAGAGGGATAGATAGATAGAGGGATAGATAGATAGATAGATAGAGGGATAGATAGAGGGATAGATAGATAGATAGAGGG